>NW_007246917.1:81018-103008 GCF_000164805.1 Carlito syrichta
TCTCAAACCCACGGGCTCAGGCAATCCACTTACCTCAGCCTCCCAAAGGCGCGGGATTACAGGCTGAGCCACTGAGCCCGGCTTGCCCAGTTTTTAATAGGGTGATTTGTTGTTGTTGTTGTTGTTGTTATTTTTCTTGTTGATTTGTTTAAGTTCCTTGTAGATTCCTTGTACATTTGTCAGATGTAAACTTTGCAAATATTTTCTCCTATTCTGTAGGTTGTCTGTTTACTCTGTTAATTGTTTCTTTAGCTCTGAAGAAGCTCTTTAGGTCCCAATTGTCCATTTTTGTTTTTGCTGCATTTGCATATGAGGACTTAATTATAAATTAGTTGCCTAGACCGATGTCCAGAAGAGTGCTTCCTAAGTTTTCTTCTAGAAATTTTGTAGATTGAAGTCTTACATTTAAGTCTTTAATCCATTTTTAATTAAGTTGAGTTGAGTAAGAGGCGTCCAGCTTCATTTTTCTACATATGGTTAGCCCGTTTTTCCAGCACCATTTGTTGAATAGGGCATCCTTTCTCCATTGTTTATTTTTGTTAACCTTATCAAAGATTAGTTGGTTGTAGGAAACCAGCTTTATTTCTGAGTTCTCTATTCTGTTCCATTGATCTATATTTCTAGTCTGTACCAGTGCTATCCTGTTTTGGTTACTGTAGATTTGTAGTAAAGTTTGAAGTTGGATAATGTGATGCCTCCAGCTTGGTTCTTTTTGCTTAAGATTGCTTTGGCTATTTGGGCTCTTTTTTGGTTCCAAATAAATTTTACAATTACTTTTTTCTAGTTATGTAAAAAAATTATGCTGTTAATTTGATAAGAGATTACATTGAATCTGTAGATTGCTTTGGGCAGTATGGACATTTCAACAATATTGATTCTTCCAATCCATGAACATGGAATGTTTTTCCATTTGTTTGTGTCATTTTTGATTTCTTTCAGCAGTGGTTTGTAGTTCTTTTTGTAGAGATCTTTCACTTAGGAGGAGAAAAGGAAGATAATATAGTGCTTGGTTGGATGGATCACCACATGTATCTGGTGGAAGGGTAAGGGAAGGGATAGTAGAGATTCTATGAACATACTAATTGTTAAAAAAAAAATTTCTAGCAGTTTTGGCTCCTCACCCCATCCAGTCTCTGAACTATTTTACCCTGTTCCACATGACCATACTAAGCATTTGTTTTCGTTTCTTCCCTGTACTTTCAAAGTCTTAAACCACCAGACAATTGGAGGGAAGTGTGTGGTGAGGAATATGAGAAGGGCTGGTTGGGGGAACAAAAGTATTTCCTCTTTCTCCCAGAGTTAGCCTCAGTTGTATGTATATAATTTTTTATTTACCCCAAAAGGAAAACATTGTTTGATAAGAACCTTTTTAATTGAACACGTGTTTATAAATATCTTTCTTATAGGTATCTCTAAAGGAGAAGAGCCAAAAATATTGAGACCCCCAAGACGACCCCGGAAACCCAAAACATTAAATAACCCTGAAGACTCCACATACTATTATCTACTACATGTAAGTGGCTCACTCTTACTATCAGATGGGAGCCATGGCATCCACTAAAGGCCAGTGTGAAAACGGGCTTCCTTAGGCCAGTCACAGTAGAAAGTCCAGCATAATGGAGATAGCCCTTGGCTCCCTATTCACTATACCTCCCCTGGCTGGGTAACTGGGCACTTTGCTCTCCTTCAGCCCTTATTTTTCATGCCCCAAGACTCTCCCTACCATGTCCTCCAAGCAGCTTTTTTAACTGGTCCATTAATTTAAGTTAATAGGAAAATATAAACCCAGAAAAAGAAATAAATCATAGCAGGAGCTCTCTTAGTGTAAATGGATGGGTTCTGGTGAAAGTAGAAGAAAGAATAGGAAAGGAGGAATAGACATTTATTGAGCATCTTTTAAATTCCAGATCTAAAGTGAGTTCATATCCTTTGTTATATTTAATCCTAGGAATGGCCCTTCACGTGGTATCCACATCTGACAAATCAGGATTCAGAGACACAGATAAGCTGTCAGGGTGATTAAATTGTATTAAGATCTTCTGACTCCACAGCTTCTGCTCACTCACATTTTGCAGCATGAGAACTCATTGGCATTACCCCTGCTAGCCTGCCCTTCCCCTCATATTCCTGTTCTCCATGAATGCCACTATCATCCACTTGGTTTCCTAAACCAAGAACCTGGGAGTCTCCCTGAATCTTGCCCTCTCTCTCGTACCTGATATCTCATCAGCTGCTCTAAACTGTGACTCTAAATGCTAAACTGATAGCGAAAGTTATTCCAATTCATCTCCCTGCTCTCTAACCTCATTTAGCAACTCCCCTATTTCAGACCATCATCATCTCATAGTTTGGAATATTTGAGGCCCCCTGCAACCACTTCTAATACATCCTCTCCAGCATACACCAGAAAATTCCTCTAAACTATAAATTTCATCCTACCCCTCCCTTGAAAGTCCTTTAAGTGGCTCAGCAACTCCTTCAGCATAAAGTCCAAATTCCTTCCCAGGCCTTCCTCATTGGACCAGGCACTGTTCTCCAGCCTCATTCCCGGGCCTCTAGCCATAGCAAACTGCTTGATGCTTCACCAGTGAGTGGCATTGTCTCATGTTCCCAAGGCCTTTGCACCCACCAGTCCCTGCTTTTCCAATACTTATTCATTCTTCCACTTCCCTCTATCACTGTGAGAGAACAGGACTTCTCCTTGTACTGAAGAACCCAGAGGATGTGTTAAAACCCAGAGAATTAATTAGAAATAAGTTTCCCACCTCTTAGGCAGAAAATGATGCTCACATTTGACTTCCAAGTAGCCAGTCTCTTCTAGTCCTTTCCATTCACTCCAGTAATTCATCTTCAGTTTCCACAGATGATTTTTCTCCCTCTTAGTGATGCCCAGGTTTCAATCTTACATTCTCTTCCTCTCTCATTTCCTTTGGACAATGCCATCAGCTACTATGACCTCTATTACTACTGATTTCTGAATCTTTATCTCTGGCTTAGATCTCTCTCTAGCTCCAGACTCAAATGTCAAACTGCCCGATGTTTGTTTTACATATTCTACATGGATGAACAAAAGCATCCATATATAGCGATAGATAGATAGATAGATAGATAGATAGACAGACACACACATCTGTACAAGGGTACACACACTCACACACATTTGTTGAAATAAAGGTCATATGATATACAATTTACCCACTTAAATGTACATCTTTTACACTGTAGCCAGAGTTTCTAAAGTTAATATCTGATCAAACTACCTCCCATAATACAAAACTTTTTAGTTACTTTCCATTATCCCAAGAATACAAAGACCTGTCAAAATCTGGACCTTGTTTACTTTTCTCATCTCAATTAAATAAATAAATATTTATTTATTCACCCTCTCAAACTCTATACTCTAGCCCCTATGTCTCACTAATTTGCTTTCTCTTCCTCAAATTGTCTGCAGACATTTGTCCTTGAATATGCTCTTTTCTCAACGTAGAACACACTTTCTCTTTATCTTCTCATTTCATGACTAAAGCACTTTCAGTTTAGTTTTTTTTTCAGGAAGCCTTACCAACACTCCCAAATCCTAAAGGAACCCTTCCTACATTCTCCCTGAGCAACAGATATTTCCCTATCATAACATTTTATAATGCCAGAGAAGGATTGATGTGGCTTCTAGGAGGTCAAGGAGTTAGCCTGCTGCATTTAGCCTAACACTTAGCAGGTATGCAATAAATATTTGTTGTGAGAATGGATGCAGTGAAATAGAGGAGTGAAATACAATCACGAGTAAATGGAGAAAATTCCCGGATACCTGCATTTGACAGATACTTCATACAAAATACAAAATATGGATTTTGATTTTTTTTTTCTACACTGCTCAGAAAAAAGAAGAAGAAAAAACAAATAGCCTGACATTTGCTTATGTAGAACAGCAGAGAACAAGATTAGAAATTACCAAACATTGCCTATTAATTCTGAATTTAAGTAGCAAATCATGCTCAATGAACTTTATTAAGTGCAACTAAAATGACAATTGATTGTGATGGCTTTACCAATAGATACCATTCGCAATATGAGAAATTGTAAAAGACTTGAAATGAGGTGAAATGCTTACTACTAACAAACAACCAGTCAGAGAATTATGGAACAGATTCTGAGCCTCATAAATGAGTCCTTGCCCCCAAGAAACTTATTTTGTCTTTGTACTATTATTTTTAAATGAATATAAAGTGTTTTAATACATTTTAAATTATGAGTGACCAGGATTCTTTTTTATAACTCTGAGCCTTGAAATCTCTGGTTTCAAAGAAAACACAGAAAACTAGCATATTATTATAAGTGAAAACATTTATTCATATTCATATTCATCTGACTCCTCTCAGCAGTTGGGGTGTTGCCCATGAGTGAAATTTATAGCTGTAATGGGGCCCCACTCCTTTTAACCACCAAGCACTTTCTCTACTTTTAAATGGTTTTCACAAAAATCTCTCTAAATCATACTGAACACTTTAAACCTTTTCTTGGTGACCCAAGATCACTGTAGTGAGCAAATATGTTTATGCTTTTATTTTTAATTTGTAATGAGTAAAGCTATATAATAGTTGTACATATTTCTGGGAGCATGTGATATTTTGATACAGACATACAATGTGTAATTATCAAATCAGGGTAATTGGGGTATTCATCATTTCAAGCATTTATCATTTCTTTGTGTTAGGAACATTCCAATTCCACTCTTTTAGTTATTTTAAATATTCAATATGTTACTGTTAAGTTTTACTGCAGCACTATTCAGATTGTTTGTACTTTATCAGATCTGTGTTATCAGAGAGGTTCTCTGACCTGTCTAAGAATGCACCCCATCTCTCTGTATCCCCAACCTGCTTCATTTTTCTTCAGAGCATTTATAGATATCTCTTGTCTTCTGTCTGACTCACTCTGGAGGCCATAAGGTCTGTGAAGACAGGACTCTTGCTCAGTGTTATAGCCACAGTCTTTGGAACTGTGCTCAACATAGTAACTAGAAGACTATTTGTTAAATAATGAACTACCGTAGTACAGTACTCTCAGGGGCTGCTGGCTGCGGAAAATTCTTTCTTTCACTCTTGCCCAACACAAACATGTGTTTTCAGTAGTTTTGCCTATTTTTATAGTTTTTGTTTCTCCTTGGATGTCAGTTCTTATGGTGATCTTTCTGGCTCTCTCTTAAGATTTGATGTCTTTCATCTCCTATATCCAGGAAATATTGTGTCTAAAATAAGAGTTTGCCATATCTCAGAAGCGTGCCGGTGGAGGAGAGCATTAACTGAGCACGCACGCCCTGTGCTGCCTGGGTCAACAGTCGGAAGCTGTGTGCCTATCAACAAAAATGACTCAGGACCAACAGTGTCCTCAAAAAATGAGTAATTGAACATAATCCTACCAGAGGTCCCTTCCAATTTTATCATGGTTTTCTAGACTAAAGCAGTAGCTAATTTGGTCACTCCAAAGTCTTATTCTTTTATTTTTATGTTTTGGCTCCTTCCTCATCCTTGTGAATTTTTATAAATAAATAGAGTGCTAGTGTAAAGAAAGTAAGATTGTGTTCACCAAGATGTAATGGATATGAACTTTAAAGTCTTGTCATAAATCATATTTCTTCTTGTAAGATGTGGTTGGAGGTGGACGCGTGATGTACCTGGTTAAGAAATGGGTTCTTAGCCAGGCTCGGTGGCTCAACCTGTAATCCCGTGCTTTGGGAGGCTGCGGTGAGTGGATTGCCTGAGCCTGCGGGTTCAAGACCCGCCTGGGCAACTTGGCGAGAACTCATCTCTACAATAAATTTAAAAAAAAAAAATTAGCTGGGTGTGGTAGTGTGCGCCTGTAGTTCCAGCTACTTGGAAGGCTGAAGCGGAAGGATCACCGGAGCCCAGCAGGTCAAGGCTGCAGTGGCTGGAAGTGGCCACTGCACTCCAGTCTGGGTGACAAAGTGAGACTCCAACTCAAAAAAAAAAAAAAAAAGAAACAGGTTCTTCATAGTTCTCTGAGCTACAACCTCTGTGCTTTCAAAGACCTCCTCAAGAAATACCCCCACTAGGAAAATCTCACTGAGTCATCTTTGTCTCCTCCTCTTTCTATCTCTTCTTCACTCTAGTTCTACAAGAAACTTCCATAGGACAGTCGCATCTTTATTTTTATTCAAATTTCTAGTTTTTAATTTGCAATTTCCAAACTGTAATTGAAAACATTGTCCATCTTAGCAATAAACGCCCCTAATATAAAAAGCCCTGTGTGAAAAAATGCTTATTAAATCCTCAACCTTGAGGATTTAATATGCTTCCTTTTTCATGATGAAGGACATGGGGTTAGTATCGTGCTTCCCTTTTAGCCCCAGCTGCTAGGAAACTACCAGACGAGCAAAAGGCTCCATCTTAACACACCTGCTTCTTTTGCTTCCTTTGTTTCTCATTTAAAACTTCTGCATTATTACTTTGGTTGTATAACTACTTCTAATACAAGCTATCTTAAATAACGTGTGGAAAAATATGGCATAGAATAACCTTTTATTGTATTCTAGCACAGGCAAGAATGAAATAAATCTAGACAGTGTTCCTCTTCTAGGAATTCCCATAACTAAGAACCAACTTATATACACCATCTTCCAGAAGGAAGTGTTGATCGAATATAAGTCGGAGTTCTGACCAGCTTGAGAATTCAAGGACAGAACAATATTTAATTCTTGGTTGTAAAAAGGGAATTTCTGTCACTGGACATAGTGCCACAATTTAAGCATAAATTTGGACTATAGACAATTGCTACCAAAAACAAAAGGGACTTTTTTTTAAGCAGTGGATCCAGGAGGCAGGACCTCTGTAGGAAACTACTGCTGATGTCACATTAAAACAACCACCACCAACACAGCAAACACCACACTGGTCCCAGCAATCATTAACTGAACTGCTAGTGACCACTCTGCCTATGCTGGTAATATAATTATTTGTAAGCACCTTTTAGTCTAGGGCATTAGATCGAGAATGTGAAGTAATAAGAAATGGAAAGGAGGACAGGAAAGTAATTGAAATCCTGCTCCTTACATTGTTATTTCCTGAATGGTCTCATCCCAGACATGATGCATTCAAACACTTCCTTTTCCCTCATCCACCTACTAAAATACCAACAAAAATAAACCAATAAAAATAAAAGAAACTATGAACTGTTTGACTCATTCATCATTTTAGAGTATTACAAATAATAAATATGAGAAAACCTGATTTACTGTGTCTCTAAATATACCAGAGAAATCCCTCAATATATGCAAACCATTATTAATTGCTATTTTTGTTGTCTTGCACTTGTATGGTGCCAGTCGACTTGACACCTGTAATAAAATTTCCACAATTATAACATCTCCCTTCAACTTGTTCAAGGTGAGTGTGGTATCTGTTTTCTCAACCTAAAGGACTTATTATTGCTCTAATAACATGTAAATGTATGAGCTCAAATGTATTGAGGTACCACACAAAGAAACATATTACTAATTCTACAGTGCAAACGATAATATTGCTTTGTATGTATGGTAAAATGAAGTATTGTCTTGTTAGTCTTCAAACTGAAGTATTGATTAAAATATATCTATTTCCATACTTAAATATCCTAATTTGTGCCTTGATAAAGTTCTAAACTATGAAAGTGTACAAATGAAAATACATATAGTCTGTGCTGCCATGTTTATGCCATAAATGGATTCCTGAGTGTTTAGAAAGCCATATTTCTAATCTTTTTGTTGACTTTTGCCCTTGCCTTTCATATCCACACACCTGCTTCACCTGAAAACGAGGATGACATATAAACAAGAATCAAAGCAGCCTAATTAAACTGCTTAAATCACAACTGCATTTGTGGTAAAGAAATGGGCTTCCCAGAAATTTTACAATTTGCTTCCACTTATAGTAAATAGACCTTATGTAACCTTGTCTATGCTGATCACTGTGTGGTAAATATTTTTTTCATATGGAATGCCAAGTTTCATTTCAGTTCAGAATTGGTAACAAAATCAGAAATGTATAATCAATAAAATTTTGGTAAATTATACTTATGTAGATTTTTAAAGTATTGTAGTCACTAGTTTATTTCTAGCTTAGCTTTATAGGAAAAATGTATTTATATATTAAGATTATAGTAATATACCAATTACATTGTATTAAGATTATAATGTTATATAGATCTTTTGAATAATTCTATTCCCTTTAGAAATCAATCCAAGAAGAAAAACGAAGACCAAGGAAAGACAGGTAAGTATTATTTCTAGATTTCAATAAGTCGTCTTATGGGCCGGGCATGATGGCTCGTACCTATAATCCCAGCACTTTGGGAGGCCAAGGCAAGAGAGTTACTTGAGCCCAGGAGTTTGAGACCAGCCTAGGCAACAGAGCGAGACCCTCTACAAAAAGTCAGAAAAATAAGCCAGATACGGTGGCACGGCTGTGTCTCAGCTACTCAGTAGCCTGAGGTGAAAGGATCAGCTGAGCTCGGGAGGTTGAGGCTGTGGTGAGCGGTTGTCATGCATGCCACTGCACTCCAGCCTGGGTGACAGAGTGAGACCCTGAGTCCAAAAAATAAAATAGCATAAAATAAAATAAAAATCAGCATATTTAAACAAAAATATAAACCCATTAAATGTAATTTGTAATGTGTTCACATTACAATTAAAAATCACCAATTTTATATACATAGATTTGGAAAGTAATGTTTATATTATAAATACGTGGTTCGTATATAATTTATAAGAGCTTGCCTATTGGAAACATATTGAGCCAGTACAATATGAGGTATGCATTAAGAACTCAAATATGTTTTGAATGAATTGTACTGTCCCCATGTATAAATAGCTTTTCTTGACCCATGGAATGTTTTTTTTTTCATAGAATGGTTTTAATTGAACAATTTGAACATGCCCATATCCATAACCTTTCTTTC
Organism: Carlito syrichta; assembly: GCF_000164805.1. NCBI lineage: Eukaryota > Metazoa > Chordata > Mammalia > Primates > Tarsiidae > Carlito > Carlito syrichta. The sequence goes on from NW_007246917.1 coordinate 89,968, forward strand.
CTCAAATTTCTTTTTGTTTTTTGCCTTTCAAAACATGCTAAATCTCGCTTCTTATAATTTTTATGGATTTGTTAAGAAGATAAGGTTTGTGCCTCCTGAAGTGGAAAATTTAAATTCATATTATCCTCCTTTTCCACAATATTTCAGTCCATTGATATACAATTTTAATATTTTACCATTATTTTCATCAATATTCGTGTCAACTAATTTCCAGACAATGCTAAGAACAAGTGAGTTTCACAAAGCATGAGTAAACACAGAGTTTCTAATTTATAAATCGGTGGCATTCTGAAAGTTCATTTATAAGTGGAATCTATAACTTAAAAAACATGTTTTCTTAGAAGCACTATAACACCTTGTGGTTTTCCAGACCTACCTTTTTACCTAATATGAAATCCTCTCAGACTACAGATACTGAGCATCACAGGAACCAGACTGTGACCGGAGTAGATCCAAGAATTCAAATGGTTGAGGACATACCTTTGTATGTATGTCATGTATGCAGGTGTTAAAATCTAGCACAGAAATTAATTCCTTAAAGACCAATGGGTAGTGAAAAGACAAAAGAAAGAAGTAATTTAAGATCATGAATGTTTTTGCATATCAATGTACCTGTGGCTGATAAAATTTGAAATACTGCGTGCTGCTACACAAAGGTCAGCTTTTCTAATAATGGCCCAAGAGTCAGTTGGGAACTCTGATTTTGACTAGACAAACTGGAATATATAATCACTGGCTAATCTAGTAACTACTAAGTTGGTGCCAAATTAAATGTGACAGAACCAGGAAAACCTTCTCTAGTAGCTAATACTCTTTTCAAGGTAAGAGTTGAAGATTTTTCTTTTTAATTTATGGTATATACAGTTTTTGCACATTTCAAAATTCTTACTATTTCTATTGACATGTATATATTACTCCCAAATTATAGTTAATACTTTTAAAGAAGAAAACGAGTATTCTGTAAGTTTGGTAGAAAATTAGGCTGATGTTATGATATGTTTATGTGTTCATTTACAGTCAGGGAAAATTATTAGATTTGGAAGATTTCTATTATAAGGAATTTTTGCCCGGTTATTCTGGACTAAAAGAACATAGCAATCCTAGTTTAAGAGAACGAAGACCACGACGAGAACTCCAGAATCAATGTTTTAAGGCTAATGAAAGGTAATAAACTATACTTTAAAGTACAGCATTTGCAATTTTATACTTACAATTACTTTCTTAGGCAATTTCATTTTATGTATAGACAAACGACAAAGCGTTTTTACTGAATATCGAATTTTTGAGTAATACATTGTATAAAGTAAAAGTATTAGTATTATGGTAAGGTAATCAAACATCTCAGTTTTCCTAGCAAAAACTCAAGTGTTTACTTGTTTTCTTGATATAATTATCAACACCTCCTTTTAAAAGTACCTCAGTTTGGATGATAAATTATATGGTCATCCTAATTATAAGCAATATACTAGTCGGGCTCGGTGGCTCAGCCTGTGATCCCATGCTTTGGGAGGCTGAGGTGAGTGGATTGCCTGAGCCCGAGTGTTCGAGACCCGCCTGGGCAACTTGGTGAGACCTCATCTCTACAATAAATCAAAAAATTAGCCGGGTGTGGTAGCATGTGCCTGTAGTTCCAGCTACTTGGAAGGCTGAGCGGAAGGATTGCTGGAGCCCAGCAGGTCGAGGCTGCGGTGGCCGGGAGCGTGCCACTGCACTCCTGTCTGGGCAACAGAGTGAGACTTCAACTCAAAAAAATAAATTAATTAAAATAAAATAAAATAAAACATGTTCAAGCTCTTACAAATCCAACTTTAATCACTTATTGGTTTCTTAATTATGCTTGTAATTTCTCAGAATCAATGATATCAGACTCAAAAATATTTGAAAGATTTATAGAAAATTACATATTTTGGATTTTATTTCTCACCTTGCCACTGACTTTGTGATATTAAGTAACTTATTTTGTAAATCACATACTACTTTGGGGAATTTTTTTCTTCCCCCCCAAAAATTTGTGCAGTTTTGAGATCAGGGTACATAGTAAAATGGAAACATGGTATATGAGAAATGAGAGTAGTGGTTGGCAACAAAAAGCTATTTATCCAAAACCCTAAGTGAACCTCCTGTCAGCCTAGGGCCTCAGACCAACTCAGCCATCTCTTTTACAGTGCAACCTGAGGAGGTTTTAGAGTCAGCCAGTTTTAAATTTGAATCCTGATCCTGCCGCGTTAATAGCTGAGTGACCTTGCTCACATTACTCAACCTCATTAAGCCTCATTTCCACACCTTCAGAAGCATTTACTAATAACTGCTTCACCATGTTGTTATAGAGATTGAATGAAATGATAGAGTACTTGACACTAGATGTGACATAGGAGAGGTGTTCTATAAATGGTGGCCATTATCTTTATTTGCTTTTCCAGAATCTACATGAGCTATCATTTTTTACTCCATGTCTCCAAAAGATGCGGTCTTCCATCTTGGGTTTAAGAACTGTAACAGGTTGGAGCTTAGAGATGTTCTATTCTAACCACAGAACTCCATACAGAAGAACACCAAGTTCCAGAAAGATTAAGTGATTTACTCAAAGTCACACATTAACTTAGTGAACTAAAATCCAAGGTTTTTCACCTCCTTCCCACTTACTTTTCACATACTTACCTGTCTCCCATTTTAACACTCCAGTATATCCTTCTTTCACCCACTGGCACACACACATGTGGTATGTGTATGCTTATGTCCCTGAAATACTGCCTGGTGTTCCAGTGATGTCTATGGATGTATCTTGAGTATCCAGTAGAATGAGAATGCTAGCAGCTAGCATTGGTTTAGAGTCAACTTTGTGCCAGGCATGATTCTATTTTTTCATTTAATCCTCACAGCAGCCATGCGAGGCAGATACTACTATTGCCCCATTTTATAGATGAGGAGGCTAAGTCTGCAAAATTTAGTGACTGCAAATAGGCACTTACATAATGAGTGATGGAATCAAAAGCTTAAAAAGCCACAAGTTTTTCTAAGTCTAGAGTTGATGACCTTAACTCAGTGTTGCCATCCTATACAAAGCACCATGTTGGGTATTTGAGGAAGGAGTAGATACAGCAGTATGTTAGATGTGATCTTATATTTATAGAGCTGGTTGCTAGAGGGAAAGTATATTGATAAAATGAAGATGAACAAGGTAACTCCAAGAGGAGACCTTTCTAAACTAAGGAAAATTAAAGAAAGAAAACAGACAAATGCAGTGAATGAACCTTGATAGGATCCTGGTTTTCTATTTTTGCTAAAATAGAAAACAAAAACGAAACAGAAAAACAGCTCTAAAGGACATTTTGAGACAATTGGAGAAATTTGAGACTAAACTATTAATATGTATTGGATGATATCACTGTACAAGGAATATCTTTGTGTGTTTTTATGTTTGTATACACACACACACACACACACACACACACACACACACACAAGTACTGACATCACCCAGGAAGGTATAAGTATGGGAGTAAGAGACAACAGCAATGATGAATTTATGTCTCATTTTTTAAGTGACAAATAAAACTTGTATATATTTATGGTCTAGAACATGATGTTTTAAATATATATATACACACATCATGGAATGACTTAAGCTAATTAACTTATACATTACATCACATACTTATTTTAAAAGTGAAAACACTTAAAATTCACTTTTCTAGCAATTATCAAGTATGTACTACATTGTTATTAATTATAGACACCATATTATACAGTAGATTTCTTGAATTTATTTCTTCTGTATAACTGAATATATGTATCATTTGACTAACATATATACCCAACTTCTCCCTACCCCCTACCAAGCTCCTGGTAACCACCATCCTACTCTCTATGAATTTGTCACTTTTGGGATTCCATGTATAGATGAAATCATGTAGTATTTGTCCTTCAGCACCCAACTCATTTTATTTAGCATAATATCCTCCATATTCATGTGTATTGTCACAAGTGGCAGGATTTTCTTCTTTTAAAGGGCTGAATAATATTCCATTGTGTGTATATACCACATTTTCTTTATCCATTCTTCCATAGATACACACTTAGGTTGATTCCACATCTTAGCTACTGTGAATAATGCCACAATGAACATCAGAGTGCAGATTGTTTCCACATACTGTTTTCATTTCCTTTGACTATATACCTAGAAATGAGATTGCTGCATCACATGGTAGTTCTATTTTTAACTTTTTGAAGAACTTCTATGCTGTTTTCCATAATGGCTGTACTAACTTACATTCCCACCAACAGTGCGCAAGATTTCATTTTTCTCCACACCCCTGCAAATACTTGTAACCTTTCATCTTTTTAATATTAGCCATGCTAACCGAAATGAGATGATACCTCATTGTGGTTTTAATTTGCATTTCCCTGATGATTAGCAATACTGAGCATTTTTGTCATATTTTTGACCATGTCTGTGTCTTCTTCTGAAAAATGTTTATTTGGGTCCCTTGCCCATTTTTTAAAAAATCTTGGAGTTGTGGGTACAAGTGAAGATTTACTTCATAAGTAAGCTGCATGCAGATGAAGTTTGGGCTTCTAGCTGGCCATCTCTCCCCTGATAGTGGATCAAGTACCCAATGTGTTGTCACTTTTTCCTCTTCCTCCTCCCTCTCTCCCTTCCCTAGCAGTGTCCAGCATCTGCTGATCCCACCCTGGTGCTCACATGACCAGTGATCAAGGCCTGCTTATGAGTAAGAACAAGTGGTATTCAGTTATATGTTTCTGTGATAGTTCACTTAGTATGATGGTCTCCAACTGCATCATGTTGCTGTGAAGGCCATAAGTTTGTTCTTCTTTATGGCTGCATAATATTCCATCATGTATATGTACAACATTTTCTTTATCTAATCCACTTTCTAGGCTTTGCTCATTTTTTAAATTAGGCTATTTGTGGGTTGTTTTCTTGTCTGGGTTTTCTTTTTTGTGTGTGTGGCTAAATTGTAGGAGTTCCTTATGTATTTTGGATATTGACCTGTTATTAATGTATGGTTTGCAAATATTTTATCTCATTTCATGACTTGTCTCTTCACTATTGATTGTTTACTGGGAAGAAGTTTTTGTTTGATATACTCCTATTTGTCTATTTTTGCTTTTGTTGCCAGTGCTTTTGAGGTTTAATATGATATTTTAAAAAATCATTGCCCAGACCAATGCCATAGAACTTTTCCCCTGTATTTTCCTCTAGTAGTTTTACAGTTTCAGGACTTATATCTAAGGCTTTAATCCATGAGTTAATTTTTTGTATTTGGTGTGAGATAAGAATCTAGTTTCTTTCTTCTAGTTTCCTTCTTCTGCATATGAATGAATATCCAGTTTTCCCAACAGTATTTACAGAAGGACTTTTTCGTGTGTTCTTGGAGTCTTTGTTGAAAACCAAACGACTGTAAATGTTTATTTCTTGGCTTTCTATTCTGTTCCATTAGTATGTGTGTCTGTTTTTAATGCCAATACTGTGCTGTTTTAATAACTGTAGCTTTGTAAAATAGTTTAAAATCAGGTAGTGTGATGCCTCCATCTTTATTGGTTTTGCTCAAGATTTCTTTGGCTATTTGGGGTATTTTGTGGTTCTATACAAATTTAAAGATTCTTTTTCCTATTTTTGTGAATAATTTCATTGGAATTTTTATAGGGAGTGCATTGAATCTGTAAACCACTTTGGGTAGTACAGACATTTTAACAATATTAATTCTTCCAATCCATGAACACAGGATACTTTCCATTTATTTGTGTTCAGTTTCTTTCATCAATGTTTTTGTAGTTTTCAGTATATGGATCTTTTACCTCCTTTATTAAATTTTATTCCTCTGTAGTTTTTGTAACTATTGTAAATGGAATTGTTTTCTTGATTTCTTTTATGGATGGTTCATTGTTCTCATGGATTTTAAAAGAATAAAAGCTGGTGGCAGGTGATCACTGATTAGAGAATGGCATAAGAGGGCAACAGGAGGCTGACATCTACTTGTCTCTATTTAAGGTGGGTTTCTGTTGGGCAATACTGAGAGATGTGGAAGTATTTGGGGAATAGCCAGGTTTTAACTATGGCAAGAAGATAACTAGAGAATGGAAGAGAAAAAAATAAGATGGAAATGAAGTGCATCAGTCAAAAGATAGGAGAATCATGGAAGGGAAACATCAACAGAAAAGAGACAAAGGGGAACACTGGGGAAAACATGAGATCTGAGCTCTACAAACCTGGATAAGTCCTTACTCCACTTCTGTATCAACTAGAATTGGTCTGTTTTCTCATTTGCAGATGGAAGATGACAAGAATTTAAGGCCTTGAAACCCTGTTCTTAGAATTAGAGATAATTTATGTGATGTACCTGGCATATGGTTGATATTTAATATTCTTATAATAGAAATCAGCTGATTAGGCATGAAAATTCAAAGAGATCATCCTCCAAAGAGGGTGATTTGCTCCATCATGATGCCACTTGACTTTTCCTATCAAGTATCCATTGAGCTCAAGATACCCTGAAAGACCTTGTCAAAGATTTTTTCTTCTTTTAATTCCCTATTCAGAATGGACCAGAATAAAGGCATATTCCATCTGCAAGCCAAGTCTTCCAGCCCTCTCTTTTCATTATTTTCACTCATTTGCATATATCTTCAATGACCTTGTTCCTCTTTCCCCCAACTATATGCAACTGGCAAATTCCTATCCTGCGTAAAACCAGCTTTCTACCCAATCTGTAACTGTGCCCATATAGCTGAACATGGCTAGAGAATAGCACAAGGCTCATGGGGTTATTTTGTAATTCTATGTTTTCCTAGAAATCCATTATCCCATTTCCCAGCCCACTCTTTCAGGCTTCTTCTGGTCTCCCCAAACCCTCAAAACGTCCTCAACTCAGCTGACAACATTATTTTAACAAGGTAGCAGATAACAGACATGCTAAATCTATCAACCTTTCTACCACTTACCTGTATTCTTCCCTCAGGATACTACAAATGACTTTTCTGTTCTCCTAGCTAAGGCTGAACTTTCTCTTTGTACACTAAATCCAAGTCCTTCTATCTGCCCAAAAGCATTGTCCTGCAATTGTCATCTCTCTCTCTTATGCATCTTGAATGCTTGTTATCTTTACTGTATCATTTCTAGCAATTCATGAACATGAAACAATCAAAGCCACCATAAAAAAGTACCCTTAACCCAATCCCTCTTTAAGACCACGCATTTTTCTGCTCTTCAGTATGACAAATGAACACTACATGAAAGTAATGATACTACCTCTTCTATTCCTCTCTTCCTATTCTCTTTTGAGCCTCTTTACTCAAACTTCTTTTCCCATCACTCCACTGAAACTGCCCCTGCCAGGGTCAACAATAACCTCCATTTTGTCACATCCCATCATCTATTTTCAATCCTTATTTCTCCCTAATAGCAGCATTTAATATCTTTAATTACTCATTTTATTCTTCTTTAAACATTTTCTTTATTGGCCATCAGGACAGTAATTCTCATTGGCTGCTCCTTCCCATTCTCCTTGCTGCCCTTTCCTTGTGTCACCAACCTCTCCATAGTGGAGTGTCCCAGTCCTTTGCACTTTCACAACCTTAAATATTATCTGTATATTTACAATCCCCAAACTGAAATCTCTAGCCTAGATCATGACTTATATATCCAGCTGCCTACTCAATATCCCCTTTTGAATATCTAATAAATATCTTAAGCTTAGCATAAGCAAAGCTAAAATCTTTATCCCACCACCCCAAAACCATGCTCCTTGGCTGCCTTCCCCATCTCATTAAATGGTAACTCCATCTTTCAGTTGTTTAATCCAAAAACCTTGGAGATGTTCTTGATTTTTCTCTTTCACACTCCACATCCAATCCGTCGGCAAATCTTTAGTTTTGCCTTCCAAGTATGACCAGACTCTGGCCAGGTCTCCTCTCTGAGGTCTCCCATTTTTCTCCACAAGCCTAGTCTAAGCCAAAATAGTCTTGCATAGACTATTACAGTATCTCTTAACAGGCCTCTGGCAGTCGTATCTTTATGAGTCATTCCTTCACACAGACCGTGTCAATGTTTTTCTTTGTCATATTCAAGTCCTTGCCATGGTCTCGAAGGGCTAAGTTATCTGCCACACTCTACTCCTGCTCTCATCTCTTGCTACCCCCCCACCACCACCCTTGCTTACTCCATTTAAGCCATAAGAGCTTCCATGCTGTTCTTTGAACATTGTAAGTATACTCTAGTCCTGGAACCTTTGTAATGGTTGACCGATCACCCTAGAATGGCTGCCATTCCCCCAGAGATCTGCATGGCTCACTCTCCATTTAGGACTCTCTTCAAAGATCACTTTATCAGAGAGCTTTCCTGGACCCCCTCTATGAAATAGCTCATTTGGACACACACACACCAAGTGCACACACACACATGTGCATACACACACACACACACACATACACCCCTGCTCTTTCCCCATCACCCTGCTTTACTTCCTGTGTACCTCTCATCACCTGGTGCTGTAAATTTGTGTGTGGGCTTCTCCCCCACCAGACTATAAACTCCACGAACACGGGCACTTTCCCTCACTCATCACCTCTCCTGGTAGCTAGTTCTTAGTAGGTGCTCCATGAATGCATGAATGAATCTAAGTAGCTGCATTAGGTGCATTTTAAGAAGCCTCCGGCTCCCCCAGGCAAGCTGCAGAATCTACAGGTAAACACTGGCAGGGGTTCTTAGCAGTGGATTCAGCCTCCTGGAAATAATGAAACACTGAAAAAGCTAGCAGGGACTACAGCACCTGTGTTGCTAACAGAGAGGTAGGTCAGATTTGGAGAATTTTTTTTTTTTTTTTAGAAACATTTGAGCAGTTTTACAATGCAAAATGATAGGTGTCCATTTAGGCACTTTGAGTTTTCCTGTTTGCCCACATTGTCAAAAACTGAGGTACTAAAATAAGTAATTGCTTATTGGTTATGAATTACTTCAGTGCAAATGGAACTCACCTTCTGAACCACAACTTCTTTATCTAGCACTCATCCAGGCACAAAGTCCCACCTCTGCTGGGCTCCACCTCGGCTCCTTAGCTCAGAGGCGTTTTGAAAACCTGCTGCCAGAATTATCGCAGCTATGTTGGGTCATTGTCCCATCGTTTTGATTGTGCCTTTCTTAAATGGTGGGAGCGTGAGGAAGGAGACTCGCCTACCTCGGATGGGCGGGATGCGCTGCACTGTGGCGCCCTTGACTCTCGGACCCTGGGTGTCGCCCGCAGGTGCTGGGCGGCGGAGGGCCCCGAGGAGAAGGAGGAGAGCGGGCCTGCAGCCAGCCCCTACGACTACCGGAAGCTCCTGCGCAAAACCTCCCAGCGCCGACGCCTGGTCCAGCAGTTGTAGTCCGGCCGCTGGGCGGCCACCGCCGTCGGAAGGCACTCGCGCCTGCGGAGCCGCAAAGGTCAGAGCAGGCGCCCTCGGGCGCTGGCATCACCAGGCCCTGAAGCCGCGGCCCGGATCTCCACGGGGGTAGGGTCCACCTTCAGTGATCCTGAAAAAGAAGACAACTGGAGCCCTTGGGAAACACTCCCCCCCACCCCCGACGCCATCTCTCCTCATCCCGGCACCCTTCACTCTCCCCAACCCGCGAGCTGGGACATCTCTGTCCTTCGTTCCCTGCTGTATCTCTTTGTTCACTTGTTTGCGACTCCTTTTGTGAACCCGACTGCGCCTGAATTCTTGCCAACCCCTCTCCATTTGGGGTGAATTCAAGAATGTCTTCTTTCCTGAAAACGGCTTTCGCAAACCCACGGGACACCCGCGGGCGGGCTGAGTCTTAAAAAACAAAGCCCAGTGCAGGTGGGGGAGAGTTTTGAAAATGAACTTCATCTCCAACTTCCCTTGGCTGTTAGATTACTAATAAAGGAAGTACCTTGGCAAGCCCGTGGTTTGCTGACTGGTCCGCCATGCTCCCCTTTGGGTCTGGCTTCTGCTATGTCTGTGCTGGTGGCGGCGCCCAGGGAGGGTCATGAAGGTACTCTCTGTCTCCATCAGCACCACCCAGCCTCCTCAGACGAGCACAGTCTAAGCCAAAACCCCCGTATTTGCCACACGAGCGTGATCTCCAGACAAATCTCCAAACCCCAACACATCGCGCGCGGACATACCTTCCCAGTCTGTGTGGCTTCCCTTGGCCCCAACTCTGAAAATTCTGGTCTCATGGCTGAGCTGAACTGTCAGATTCTAGGTTCTCCTTGTCTGCAGATTTGGGATAATCTTGGCTGCTCCGAATATGGGTGTCTTTAAGTTTGGGGTTGGGGAGGCAGAAATTTGAGTTCACTAGTGCACTGACACCTTATTTTTTTAAAAAAGTTTAAGCCCTCCCATGGAACTGACACAGACACAGACACTCCGCCTCTACGAGGCCTGGAGAGAGTGAGGACCGGAGACGAGGTGGCTCCCTAGCTAGGCAGTGGAATCGGAACAAAGGTTCTGGCGGGACAGGGTTTATCCCTGCGAGGGTGCCCTGGGCTCCTGCACCCACGGGCGTGAGTCAGAAGGCTCTAGGGAGATCTGCAACCAGCCAGGGCGTGTAACGTTTGTTGCGACTCTGGTCCACGGGACGTGAGATTCTTTCCAGCCCAAAAAGTAGACGCAGAAAGGTCCCCAGAGAAGACTCTTGCGTGCAACCTCTAAATTTTGTATATGGGATCTGACCGAGGGGAAACCCCCAGCTGTGGCAGGGCCCAGCCCGAATCCAAGCGCGCTCTAGGCCCTGCTTTTTCCGCGGGTTGGGGCAGAAAATGAGGAGTCGCCCCCCGGCTGTGCGGAAGAGTGGAGCGGCTCGGCCTAGTCCCTGCACCAAGGCTGGGAGGGACAGGAACATCCGTAACCCGAGGTGGCCCGTCCCCTCCACACCGCCCACCTGTTCGCCCACTGCCCGCGCGGCCCGGGGGGCGGGGGTGGGGGGAGCCAAGCTCCCTTTGGCGTCCAGGCCCTTCCATCTGGGCTTCTGTGGCGGCCCCTGAACACCAGCACTCTGGCAGTCGGGCCCTTCTGCTGCTGACTGGGAAGGCAACGGACCCCCTCCCTAAAACTTCCCCCGCCCGTTTTTAAAGTGAGACGAGAAAAGAGAACGGAAAACTCTTGGGGAGCGGTTGCGACGTTTTTGTTTTCTTTTTTCTTTTGTATTTCTTTGTTTCCTCTCCTTTTCCTTTCTCTTTTCCATCATCTCTCTGTGTCCTTCCTTTTAAGTGCTAGAGGAACACACAGATAACTGGTAACAGACACTCTTCTTTGGGTGGGTCTGCGGCCCGCTTCTGGGGTAAACTAGGCATCAGAAATAGATTACCCAAGGAAACCGTCCCCGCGGGCTGCCCTGGAGCCTGGGTCTCCCCTTAGTCGAGGAAGGGCCTCGGAAAGCTTTTCCCGGTGCTGGCCGCCTTCCCTTCCCATTCGGTGGCTGCCTCCTTTGTGAACTAATGACTGTAATTATTACCTCCCTGAGCTCTTTTGTTCTCTCCAACCAGAGCCGGGAGAGGGGGTAATGGGCTCTTTTGCGAGATGAAAGTCATTACAAAGCAAATTGCCGTCTAGGGAGGGACAGCGTTAAGGAAAGACCAATCAGATCCGCGTCTGCATCTGAAGTGGGTGTGTTTACATAAAAAAATGTAAATACCACCATTAGCTTCAAAGTACTCCGGAGCTGCGGGATTTAATGGAGTTTGAACAGTAGCATTTGAAGTCAGTGCATTACCAAAAAAAAATCAGTTTAATTCGGGCGTTTTAATCCGTTTATTCCTTGGAGGTTCCATGCGTGTTTTAAACCCTTGTTTTTAAGAACCTTTACGTTTTCAATTGCTCATCCGTAGTAGAAAAGTTCTGCAACTCCAGCCTGCTGGCTCGAAGCAAAACCTTTGCAGGATTTGGTGTGGATTTAAACAAAGAACCGGTCCCAGCGCGGCTGGAGCGAGAGCTGCGGAGCTGCCTTACCCGCGGGGCAGACGGAACCACGGAGTCTTTCGGTTCCCGGAGTCTTTACTTTTGTCAGCTAGCTCGTGGGAGCGGGGAAGGCCAGCAGGAGATGAGCCGAGGCCTGGGTTGCTCGCCACAGCGCTCCGATCCGGACCTTTCCCAGCATCCCCCAGCTAACAACCGGGGACCCTGGCCAGCAGCCGTAGTGCAAAGTACCACGACTCCTCCGGGATTCCCTGGACTCGGGCACGTGAGAAAAACACAACACTTTGTGGAGAGAATTGACCAGGAGGCAACTACGCCCGAGGACACAGGCCTTGGGCCCCACGACGCCAGTCCTAGAGAGGGTCAAGGGTCGGTGGCCAAGTCTGAGGATCCACGGGCCTCTGCTTTGGCAGCAGCTTTGGTGACTCACTCAGGGGGTCAGAGAAGAGCGGCTTGTGAACACAATGGAAAGGACAGGCGCCCTCGCGAGGCGTGGGGCAGACAGACGCCTCGGAAGCCGAACGCCGAGCTTTCGCACCAGGATAGTTCTCTCCCGTCCTCCCTCTCTCCCTAGAGCGACAACGTGGACTTGGAGTTGATTTCACCCGGAGAAAGCCACGCGAACTCAACGGGCCCCGAATCCTCAGGGCGCCCACTCTGTCTTTAATAGCTTTTTAGAGAAAGGAAATCATCAGACACATTCTCCCCCTTTCTTTCTTTATTAGAAAAGAAGGACCCCCCCCTCCCCCGCGTTCCACTAAGCCTCGAGATCTCCAGTCTCGCTCTCCGTGGTCCCCCGCTACCGGGAAGATTCTCTGGGAGGTGAGGAGGTCATTGGTTTGAAGCCCCCTAAAAAGGAGGGCCAACAGTCGGTGCCTTCTCTTCTACTCGGAAAGCCGAGATTGCTTAGTTGGAAACCCTGTTCCCTTCCCACACACACACAGATTCCCGTCGCACGTAAGCAGCGGGCCCTTCCACGCCTTCGCGGTCCAAGGTCACCAGATGACCTGATCCTATCCCCCACCAGCCGTCAATCCTGCTGGCTCCGGCCACTCTCCCTCGCTGCCTTCCAAGAAGTTTCTATTCGTTTTATCCTCCCCCCCC
>NW_007246917.1:103214-103783 GCF_000164805.1 Carlito syrichta
GATCTCGGCACCCGCGTGGAGGAGGGCGGCGGGGAGACCTCGCTTCCTTCCCGGCCGCAGGAGCCAGACCTAATGCAATACACCAGCCAATGCCTACATAAAGCTCGTCTCGGCCACACTTGCGTGCCTCGCCGAGGTCTCCCTGCTCTGCCCTTTGTCGGGGCCCGCGCGCAGCCGGCCGTGGTAGCACCCTGGACAGCGCGCCCGGGCGACCGGGCAGCCCGCGCCGCACGCCTTCCGCCAGCGCGGGACGCGCCTGTACGCCTCCCACCCCCTCACTCTGCCTCCAGCGTGCGTGCGCTGTCTGCCTCTCAGCCTCACGATTCAGCTCCCTCTCTCTCCCATTTTTTCCCCTCCGCCGCCCCCTCATCCATCCCCACTGGGCTCCTTATCCCTCAAAACCTCTCGAGTGGACCGCGCTCTCCTGTGACCAGGCAGTGAGAACCGCGAGGCTCCCTTCTCTATTAAAACTTCCCGGCTTCCAGATCATTGCCACGCTCCTAAACCCGCACTCCAACACACACCCCCCCACACACACACACACGCGCAGACAAGCACGTTTTCTGTCC
>NW_007246917.1:103803-104903 GCF_000164805.1 Carlito syrichta
CCCCGCCGGTCCCCGCGCAGTGCCCTCCTCCCGCCACCCACGGGCACGCACGCGCGCACAGGGCCGAGCCGAAGGCAGCTCGCCCCGCAGTTCTCACTCGGAGGCGACCTGCTCCGGTCTCGCAACGCCGATGGCATCTCCCGGCTCTGGCTTTTGGTCCTTCGGGTCTGAAGATGGCTCCGGGGATCCCGAGAATCACGGCACAGGTAGGAGAACCGGGACCTGCAGCCAGCGAGTTTTGCGGGTGGACTGGGATTTGCGGGACCACCGGGGAGGCGAAGGTGGTTTCTTCCACCTGCAGCAGGAAACTTCGGGCGCTTCGCCCTGCTTTCGGGCTGCGTCCCTGACGGCCCAGCAGCCCAAGACCTTTACAGCCCCCTGTCCCCTGGGAAGACGCCCAAAGAGTCCCGGGTTCCTTCCGCGGAAGGCTGGGGGAGTCCCCAAAGACGGCGGCGTCTCCAGGACACCGAATTCGGTGGGACTGGGGCGCTGCTATCATCTTGGTGTCTGGACCCTGGGGAGGGACCGCGTGGCCGTGGAAATAGAAAAAAATGGGAAAGAAGAGAGAATTCTGGGCTTAGAAAAAGAGCCCGCGAGCCTCCGTGTGTGGGAAAACTCGCCCAAGCGAGGCCAAGAGGGGAGTTTGCCCGAACCGATAGGCACCTGGAAGGCGAGCGCACGGGGCCGCGGTGTGGGCTTCTCCTTGGGAAACAAGTCAACGAAATGAGGGCCGATCCGGGCCAGGGCCCGCGCGCCTCCCGCACCTGCCTGCAGCACCGCGTCCTGGGCGGCCAGGCAGGAGGATGGCGGCCCCTTCCCGTGCCCTGGACTTGGGGACGTGCAGCTATTAAAGAAATTTCACACGTCTGTTTGCTGTTCTCTTTCCGCCTCACTGTCTGCCTGCCTGCCTTTCCTTGCAGCGAGAGCCTGGTGCCAAGTGGCCCAGAAGTTCACGGGCGGCATCGGAAACAAGCTGTGCGGTGAGTGTCCGCGCCCAAGGGAGGGGGGCGGGCACGGGCCCCCGCTCGCGAGCTGCGGCCGTCCTTTCACCTCCGCATGCCCCCCAGTCTCTCGACCGCGGGTGGGCGGGGGCGAGGGAG
>NW_007246917.1:105149-141655 GCF_000164805.1 Carlito syrichta
GCCGGACCCAGGCGTCGAGGTGGCGGGAGGAGGCGGGCCCTGCGAGAATCTTAAGACAAAGCGAGAAACACCGGGCCCACCCGCTCAGTCCGAGCCCAGAGCCCGGTCTCTGCGCTCTAAGAGGGCGCTGGGACCGTGGCGCTCCCCCAGCGCTGCCCAGCCGGCGGCGGGAGATCGAGGCGCTGGACGTCGGCTTCTCTAAGCCGCTGGGACCTCCGTGGGACTCGGTTGCCAGAGATCATGCCAGGGGATGCGGCATTGCAGAGATTTATTTTTTAGGTCTTCAAATCACGAGAGTGATTCGTAGCTGCCATTGCACAGGAGAACGATTCTATTGACAGGTGACCCGCGCGCGAAGTTTCACCCCCGTGCGTTTGCACACCCAGTGCCCCGAACGCGCGCGCGCACACTCGCACACTCTCACGCACTTTCACATTCATGCACACTCACACTCACACACACACTCGCACACGTACATACACTCACATTCACAATGGCATTGGATACAGCGGGCCTTCTTAACAGGCCAGAGATCCTACGGTTGCTTGTACCGTGTAGCTTGGTTTGCCCGAGGTATTCCCCAAACTATTTCTGACGTGAAGTGTTTCTATAAATGTTTAAGATGATTTAGAGAAATAACGTTTAGGACAAAACTCCTGTGAAATAGACAAATGGAGGCACACTCTTTTCGATTAAAAAAAAAAGAGCAAACAATAAATTGATGTGCAAGTATTTGGGGAGGAGGAGAAATCTTTTTCCCATTCATTCATTCCCTTCCTGTTTGAAAAATGCCATCCCTTTAAAGTTCATGTTTTAACCTGAAATATTTCAGTACAGAGAGAAATTACCCTGAATATTTTCATAGTAAAATTAAAATGTGGCATTTTAATTCCATCCCTTTAGATCTGCTCCCAGCCTGTGATGGAGAAAGGCCCACTTTGGCGTTTCTGCAAGATGTTATGGACATTTTGCTTCAGTATGTGGTGAAAAGTTTCGATAGATCAACCAAAGTGATTGATTTCCATTACCCTAACGAGCTTCTTCAAGAGTATAATTGGGAATTGGCAGACCAACCACAAAATTTGGAGGAAATTTTGATGCATTGCCAAACAACTCTAAAATATGCAATTAAAACAGGTATTGTTCAATCAGAAATAATAAAATCTTTTTTCTTTTACCCTTTTGTTTCTATAAAAATGTTTTGTTTGATGGAGTTACTGATGTTTTCAACATTGCAACGTTATTTTCATCGTTTAGAAATAGTCATCATTAGAATGATTCTAATCACCCAAAAGACCTAAAAGCATTTTTCCACTACTGTTGTTAATGCTTCTGCAGTTGATAATATCAGAAACATTATCTAAGTATCAATCATCAGATTTTACATTGCATGCATTTGGTCACGGAGATTTAACCACTAGTGTAGAAGCAACCATTTGTCAGGAGAGGCCAGTAGAAGGGATCCAAAATGGAGAGAGAAAGGGAATATGGAAATAAAATCTCAAAAGGCATGATCCAAACAAAAGCCTGAATCCTAGTGTAGGGCTGGTAATTTCTTTGGCAAAGAACTGGTCAGAACTGGCCTAACCATCCTATTAATCACTGAGTTGGAGGAATAATGTTTGGCATTGTCTCAAATGGCCAACACTAAATTTGAATTCTAGATTTTCTCCTATTTTTAAAGAAATGTGCACACACACAAACACGGTACAGTCTATCTTAGCAACTCAGCCATGTTATATAAGGGTGTATGTCTTCCCAGTCGCTGTGCATGTAAGATAAAGAAAAAAGGGAATAAGGGGGAATCAATATCCTTAGAGGTACATTTAAAAAATATATATTCTGTGATGTGACTATTGGTTTTTCACAGTATCCTTTATATTCTATTCATTTTATTTATTTTTTAAAAATTTGTAAAGATTCTATCCATTTTATAGCTTCAGAATGCATTCCAAGCTTTCATTTTATATACAGAGAGTCAGCAATTAATCTAGCCAGGTCATGATAACCCTTCCTTTCCATATTGTCTGTAATCACCCTGACACATAATGGCATAGCACTTCATTAAAACAATAAAAATAAGTATGAATGAATTTTGTGGGGTGGAGGGGTGGGAAGGAGAGATCTTGTGATCTAAGCTGATTTGTAGCCTTAAGATTTGCTAGCAAATAAAAAATATAAATTATGACATGAACATTAATTACCATAGAACCCTTATTTTATATTTTATTATTCTTATCAACAACAATCACTTTCAAATAATGTTTGTTGTGAGAACTTTAGCTCTTTCTCTCCTCTTTTTTTTCATGTTATTTATACCAACAGAGAGGTAAGGTATGCATAGAAGAAGCCTTGTGACATAGATTTACTTTGTTGTTAGTATCCACTTCTGTGAGACTGTGGACTTAGAGCTAGATACATGTGGGAAGGAACTTAACTTGTTGATTTCTATCAAAGTCAATCTGTGAAGTTCAATTTTTGAAGGTTTATTAGATATCACCCTCAAAATGTTCATGGAGAATCCACAGGATTACATACAAGACCAGTTTTTCAAGTATCTGTAGGTGTAAACCTAAACAATGCTTTTAATTCATTTTGTTTGACCCATTCCCCTTACCTAATATTTAAATATGTTAATAGTAAATTACTACCTAAAAGATTCTATGAGAATGTTTTACATCTTCATCCTTGAAAGCTGGTGGTGTTTAAAATGCAATTTAAAGAGTTAAGACAATGGGAATTGCAAGTCAATGAAAGTAATAGTTCTATCAATGTTCCATTTAGTGCCAGGAAAAGATGGGCCAATTCAATACTTAGATTTTGCCATAACGCTTGTGAAATTGTTAGTCAAGTGTTGCTCTAATGTTTTTTATTCGAAGTTCAGATAAATAAAAATATGGATTCAGCTGCCTTTCTAGGCTAGATGTATCAATATTAATACAATATCTCGATATTATTCATAATGTATTTAGTCTGCTGATCTTCTCCCCCCAGGCAGCATTTCAAAAAATTAACAGCAGTCACCTTCTCTCAGTTGGCAAATTTATGGATTTTTGTGCTGTATCTGTCATATGTGTCACCTAGTACCATTCAGGGTCTGTCAAAGGCATTACCATTCCTGCTACCATCAGGCACTGTAATGGGGAAATTACTTTATAAAATGTGTGTTATCACCTGATCTCTGCTGAGAGAGCTTAACTTAATTCCCACTCGGACTCCAAACTTAAAGAGGAGTGAGGGCAGTGGAAAATATTTTACACTGAAGTATTGTTCATGAATTGTTAAAATCACCTCCGTAAGAAATGTTGGAACACAGAAACCTGCAGGGAATGATAGAATTCTGGAATAACGTTGGCGGAGATTATTAGATGTGGTGGCGATGGTGGGGAGGTGGAGAGTAAGGGTTAATGTCATCTTGAGTCTTTACCTGAGCTATCAGACAAAGGGAATTGAAGTGTCGGTAAAGGAGGCCGCGCTTGTGTGAGGGTTGCCAGTAGGTAAAGAGCAGTTTGGACAGACTTTTGGCTCCTCACCACTGATGGTGAGCCCCAGGGTCGGAGTTGCCTGAGGCTGCTTGTTCGCTGAGTCTACGCCTCCTTGCGAGCTCATTTACTAATCTGTGGGGAGCATCCCAGAGTCCGGAGCGGCTGGAATCTCCGGTCTCACACTCGCCGTCTCCCAGGCAGCGCAGGCAACGCGTGGCCAGCTCATGCCCGCCGCGGCCGCTCAGCTCCCATCACAGGGCCCGGCAGGCGGTGACAGCAGCTGGAGGCTGAGGGCTGCGGGGACAGCTGAGGGGCTCGGAGACAGGTCTCCCACACTTCCTCTCAGCGAGCCCCGCCTGGATTTGCGGGGCAGCCCTAGGAGCCAGCCTGTAGGGGCCACAGGACGACAACAAATGTCATTAGGGGAATATCTCTGCCATGTATCAAGAGGGTCTGATGTTCTGACCTGTCAAATGATTTGCTTCCGTATTTTCACATCAGTATCAATGAATGAAAGTTTTTAGGCAGGAGAGATGATTCGGGTGAAATGGCAGACCAGAGTCAACAAAATGTATAGAGGAAGGGAAACCCAGCAGTTGAAGCATCAAACTTGCTTTCACATTTCCCCAAAAGTAGCCATCAGGGTGGATTGGTCTTGGGATATCCAGGGACAAAACACACCTCTTGGAATCTCAGTTTTAAAGCACAGATGTGTGTGCCAGAGTTTCTCTAGAACTAAATACTGTGTGATAATAAACACCAGATTCATCCAGAAAATGCATGTGAATTGGGAGAGTAGATTAATGGGTAGATGAGCTTAATGGGTACATTAGCTAATCTTTATTAATTTCCTCACTTGAAAAAAATGGCTTAGGGAAACAGAAATGAAGGGGCACGCAGAGGGAGAATGCGGCTGTGATTTCAGATGCCAGCATAATGAAATGGGGAGTCAATGAGGCAGAGAGGAGGTGGGGGTTGTTCCAGGCATCGGTGGCCTCAGCAGCAGAGGAGGCCTTTTCACCTTTTGTGGATGGGGCGAACTGCCGGGGTCAGCGTCAGAGGGCCTGGAAAAGAGCAAAAAGGCAGAAGGATGATGTATGAGGACCCAGGGAGGTAGAACAATGCTGGAGAATGAACAAGAGATGCACAAGTCCCAATCTCTCTAAAATGTGCCCTTCCTCAGTTCCTATTTGTCCCCAGTGTCTCACTCTCTGGCCACATGCCTCGGCTGATAAGAGAGCACTCCAGGCCAGAGATAAGCTGTGTGTTGACTTTTGTCCCTGCTTTCCCCATTGCCTTCCTTTATCTTGTTTTGCCCATGCTGGTGATGAGAGACTATCACATCCCCAAGCTTCAGACAGGTGTCTAGTAAGTGGCAGATACCTTTTTAACAGATGCTAATTCCATCATTATTAATCTTTAAAATTTTTTGCTGCTATGCAAATCAGACTTGTTGGTAGGCTTTCATAGGGCTAGAGGAGGAAACAGAATGCTAATGAGATATTTATAATCAAATTTTAAGTAATAGCCTCAGGAGAATGTGGATGCCAATCCATGCAGTGAGTTTTAGAGAAATCCAGAAGTTAATTAGATAAGGCTTGTGAATGGACTGATCAGTTCATTGGATATATCTGTGTATTTTGTTGATAAGACAGTAATGTTGACTGTGTTTAGCTTTATTTTGAATCACAGCGATGTGGGAACTTTGTTGTTTATAATCAAATATTCAGACAGAGAAGAATTGACAAGAATTAGCTTTGCCCATGCCATCTTTAGACAATCCTCACCTTTTGAATTCAGGGCAAACCACTCAGCAGTGTCCTATTTTCTCATTTTTGCCCTGTCTTTTGTAATCATCAGCCATTTGTCACGATATTATTATGAATGTTGGCATGCCTAGCGGATGTCATAGGATGACTGATTCTCAGAATGACTACAACAAAAAAGGATTTTTTAGCAGCATGCGTGTAAATAAGAAATAATCTTTCTTTGAATTGCTTTGGGTTACAGTAGCATTTTAGTTTGCAAAAATATTGAAAAAGTATAGAAAAGAAACTAGTATCCAGACTGCAAGCCATATTTGTTATTTTTTATAGGGAATGTTTAAAAGAAGAATTTTGAGTGTGTTTTAAGAAATATCAAAACTCAAAGCTGTCTCTTCCTCTGTGGTTAGAGGAAATGCTTTTTGGGTGTGTGTGTGTGTGTGTGTGTGTGTGCATAAGTGCATGTATGTGCATGGTGTGTTTCTAAATGTGGATTTTCTACTCCTGAAGGATCTTTCAAGGTCTTTTAGCTAGAGAAATCATGTGTTTGAGAGGCATTTATTTTCACTGGATTTCTGATTCTGGTATTCCATTTTATCCAGGGCATCCCAGATATTTCAATCAACTTTCCACTGGATTGGATATGGTTGGATTAGCAGCAGACTGGCTGACATCAACAGCAAATACAAACATGTAAGTAGCTAAATATGTTTTTGTGTAACCTAGGAGATTTCATTGCCTAGGAGATTCATATCACCTCTTATGTGATGATCTCCTTTTATTAAGTAGCCCCTAAAATAGTGATATGAACTTCAGAGGTATGTGTGTTCACTCTAACTTATTAGAAAATAGCCCCATATATCTTTTATGCAAACTATACAAAATTTTTAAAATACACAAGGGACATTTTGGCATTTTGGATTTACAATTATGTATAATGTGAAATAAAAATGAGATGGGACCAGATGTTTTTAAATAGTGTTACCCTGCATTCTTCTTTATTATTCAGTGTGATAAACCACCCTTGTACATAATGTCAATAATTGAAGTTTTTGACTTTAGGGATGCAGAAAAATAACCAAACCTTTTGGAAGACCTTTTAAAATAAATTTCTCTCTGCTTAATGGTATAATCATAACATTTGTGAATATACAGTTTTCTAAAAGAAATTTTTCTGTAGATATTGTAATGGTGAATTATTTATGTGAGTTACACACATAAAATGTGACCATTACTACATTTCAGGTTCACCTATGAAATTGCTCCAGTATTTGTGCTTTTGGAATATGTCACACTAAAGAAAATGAGAGAAATCATTGGCTGGCCAGGGGGCTCTGGCGATGGAATATTTTCTCCTGGTACATGATATTTTGATCTTTCTGTGTGTGTGTGTGTGTGTGTGTGTGTGTGTGTGTGTGTGTGTTTCTAATATGCTAGGCCTTGTTATGAATGTAGGAAAGATTAAATATCTAGCCCACTTGTCTGTTTAGGTTAACTAGGCTATATGTTGATCAAAAGAATAAATATAATTAAGAGAACATGGCCAGTGAGCACGCCTTCATGCTAACTACTCTGTGTTTGAACATCACTTTTTTGTGTGTTCAAAAAAAGCATAATCACAGATAGTACTTACTCAGTGCTTCCAATGTGATCCTGC
This sequence comes from Carlito syrichta, assembly GCF_000164805.1. Taxonomy (NCBI): domain Eukaryota; kingdom Metazoa; phylum Chordata; class Mammalia; order Primates; family Tarsiidae; genus Carlito; species Carlito syrichta. The sequence goes on from NW_007246917.1 coordinate 112,055, forward strand.
AAGCAGGATGTATGGATAATGTGGAACAAAGGAATCAAGATTCTGAATAAGGGAATTTATTCTCTGATGCTCTTCCTGGAATTACCAAAAAAGAAAGGATAGTTCTTGCTGTTCAAGGATGCATAGCAAGGCATATCTACTCAACATACTCAACAGACAGAGCATATGCACCACTCTATTCTTCGAAATAACAAGCAGGGATGTAGATTTGCATTAATTTCAAGAAGGGCAGAGAGTGCCTCAGGAGATAATTTCTTAGGGCTAAAAAAGAGGTAATGATTTCTTCAAGAGTTTTCTCATCCCTTCTTTTCTTTATCATGCCATGCAATCTTTTCCATCTTATCTGTTCTTACCAGTCATTGTATTCTAAGCTCCATTATTTGCACCTCTCCCAGCCAAGAGAATCAACCTGAAACAAAAACTATGCCCTTGGTTTACAGTTCTGTGTATGACCTTGGTTTGATGCAGAGAAGAAATAGAAGTTAGAAAAGGAGTGGGAGGAAGGAGTCACTGACCCATGGAAAAGAAACCTAGTTTGCAGACCATCACCTAATCAGTTGCAGGAGTGAGGGTCATTAGTCCAGTGAGATAGGCCCCACCTGAGAGGTCAGAGCCACACCTGCCATTGTGTCAGGCATAGCAAAGGCCAAGTTGTTATGATCTATCTTCAGCAAATCTACAAAGACAAGCAGATAATGAGGGAGAGGGAGAAAGAGCTCAAAGAAAAAAAATGATAAATAAGCAACGGTGACCTCAAGGCCAAGGCTGAAGTTAGGCATGTTTGCCTACAAGCTCAGATCTGCTATTTTATTTTATGTTTTTAAATATATAGCACAATTTATCAGGTACTGAAGGAAAAAGTGTTAGTTAAATGGAAAGGAAAATTAGCCTTTTTAGAAGTCATTGAGCACCAGCTGTGATGAGTTTTATAAAAGCTAGCCTTTATTTTGTAGGGAACTTAGTACTTAGTTTTCCTTTGGAAAACCACCTCTGCTAAGAGAGCTTTGTCATCATTGCCTGAAACTGATGATTTGAAGGTATTTTTCATGAGGAATGAGGTGGGATACAAAGATCAACATCATTTCTAGGTTTAGTCTTCCTCCCCTTATATGGTTGGTTGTAGGATTGAGCTGTCCCTGAGATGAAAAGAGAGTATCCTGGGCTCTATTTTAATGGTCCCCAGGAGTGGAGAGAGAACAGCTGAACCTGTTGACCCTGAACATGTGACTAATTTGACTAGGGGCCAGGCCTAATTTACCTGGCTGGTCTGGGAACCTACATGCACTAGAAAATATATACCCAGAGAAAGAATCCTCTTTGGCAATTCTGCTAGGCTAGGGATAGTCTTAGGGTTTATCCCTCCACCCTCACTGGTAATGAGGAGTTAGCAGGTAAAGAAGACTTAATGTTTGATCATGGGTAATACCTGCCTCCTTGGAGCCTAAAGACCCATATGCTTTCGCCCCAAGGTGCAAGCTATAGGTGTCAGGCTACAGTGTAATGTAGATCTCACAAGCTGCAGGGGGGACAACAGAGAAGGTCATTGGCAACCTGTTTCTGCTCTACTTTCTATAAGGCATGATAGTAAATAAATGGCTCCTAGCATCCTACTGGCTAATGGATGCTTTCCACATAGCTTTCAGTCGTGCTCCTAGAGCAGAGCATCTTAACATTTAAGGGGTGGGAATAGGGAAAATTGTACATCTTATGTGCCTGTGATCTAAAAGTCTCATTCCCTAGGACTAAGTGTGAAGAATTAGGTCTGTGACTTGAATACCTAGCCCAGCTCAGCTGCTTTGCACCTCCATCTATAACATCCAAAGGCTTCATGCTTCATGGAAAATCCTTTAGGACTCCTAGAAGAAATCTGCTTATGTGGTGTCACCTATACCTGGGAACCAGAGAGAACTAGAGCACTCCTCACTGCTCAACAGGTCATAAAGGACAAAGACTAAGGAGGAAAAAAAAAAGCTTGACTTAGTCACAGACCCTTGCCTATCTAATAGGATTTCCGGAATGTTTCAGCCCTTGTTTTTGTTTTCTTTCTTTAGAGAAATAAAAGCAGTTAGGGGTTGTGCATCCATTCTCATGCCTGTGCTGTTCAAAGCAGTCTACTATTTCTAGAGGTCCAGAATCCTTTTCATCCCTCTCAGGGCTGCTGAACCTTTAGGATAACTGAGCTACAAGAAGAAAAGTAGGAGAGCAGGGCTGGAAGCCTCCTGGGTAACTGCACATGAAGAGCGCTTTCTTTCCCTTTCTCTTCTCTCCTCCTTCCTCTCCATTCTCTTTAAGAACAACCAGAACAACTTTGAAAACAACTTTTGCAAACAGGGGCTATTTTGTCATCCCCAAGAGCTATTTGACAATATCTGTAGACATTGGTGTACAGAGGAGGAGGAGCTACTGGCATCTTGATGGATAGAAGCCAGTGGTGCTGCTGTACACCCTACGATGCCCAGGACAGCCCTCACCACAATTATGTAGCCCAAAATGTCAATAAGTGCCAAGATTGAGAGGCCATGAGCTGGAATGGAAGTTCCTTTAAGAGCATACCCTGTGTCTAGCTAGCTTCCTACAGTCAGTCTTTTAGATAGGGTGTCTGCTCAGAGCAAGTGTGACCTGGATTCTTCTTGTACTGTGTCTCTGGGGTCCAGAAAGGTAGGAATTGCCCTTATTCTGACTGACAGCAGAGCTAGGATCTGGGTGATGACTACTCTGTGCCAGGCTGTCAGCTTGGGTCAGAGCCCAGGACTCATGAGGCAAAGGTTGAAAGGTCCTGCATAAGCCATTCAACTTGGAACAGAGCCCTTCTGCTCCCCAGCCACCAGGATGGAAAGTAACTCAAAGCACCCACATGAAGGCAGGGCCTAGGGATTCCCCCTTTAGGTGAGAGAGGGAGGTACTGCGTTTACTTATCATTTGCATGCATCACAATGTCCTTTTCCTGGATAGCAAAAATCCTAAGCTTCCCAACAACCTTGGGAAAATCTTACTTTGCTTTGCTTGTGAACTGAGACTCTACTAATAAGGTACAAATCTTATGATATGAGATCCCTGGCAATCTTAGGATGACAGAGGAAAAGTAATTCAATATGGACTTAAAATTCTTAGTTATATGCTTTCTTCTAATTATGAAATAAGCTTTGTTAGCCAATGCAATTCTATTTCAATGATATTGTTGACAGGAAAGAACAATATTGAAGGAATGAAAGAGATGCCTATGATGAGATGAACTTGAACTTGGATATTTATCCTTCATTCTGTGAGACTTTTTGATTAACAGCCCTCACCATCAACAACAACTGATTTATTTTAATCCATGTGCAAAGCATTGCATGAGTTGAAATGAAAAGAAATAAGTGTTCTTCATCAGGATATAAGTAGGATTTTACAGGTCTAATACAGAATGACTACACTCACCAATAGGGAAGGAAGACAAACATTTCTCTTTTTAAGAACCTCTCCAAAGGGCCCCCAGCAAGAACAGAATCAATTGCAGTTCCCTTAGTGACTGAGATGGGGTGCAGAGGGGCGGCATCTGTCCTATCCCTATATTCCTTCTCTGAACTCTGTTGGGTAGTGCCTTTGAGTCTGATGATTCAGTCAAAGGATAGCTAAGAGGGTGTGTGTGTGTGTGTGTGTGTGTTGTGTGTGTGTGTGTGTGTGTGTGTGTGTATACAGTGAGGACTCTAGGTCAGTGGAAATAAAGAATGTTGCTTGCATGTGAAATGATGTTGTAATAAATAGAAAAAGTAACATCATGTTGCTGTGCACTTCAGGTGGCGCCATATCTAATATGTATGCCATGATGATTGCACGCTTTAAGATGTTCCCAGAAGTCAAGGAGAAAGGAATGGCTGCTGTTCCCAGGCTCATCGCCTTCACATCTGAGCACGTACGTATTTCTGTTCCTTCCAAGTTCAAGGTTAAATTTAGTAAAGCCCGAGTTGAAGGAATGTTGGCTAGAGATACTTTATCCCCAGAGGTTCTCGTTACAGAAGACATATCTTGGAAGAGATTGAGGGGAAACAACAGCTGATGGTACATGTGCTGTTCTCCTTGTCTCTTCGAAATTAAGGAAAACTTTCAAAGATAATGCAGGTTGGCTTTACCTCTAGTTCTTACCCTTCACTTTTCTGTGATAATGTTACGTGTTAGGGGAAGGGAAAGGGGAGAGAAGGCATAGTGACTATGAACTCATTTGAACCATTAATACTGTGCCTGAGAAACCAAAGCTCCAAAGTACCTATTGATAGTCTTTCTATTTAAAAATACAGTTAACAGATCTGATAGAAATTCTACCCTCATGGTACATTGAATCATTTAACATTAATCTTGAGCTGACTTGGCCAGAGGTTTTGTTACCATAAAGAAATAGCATAGTGGTATGTTGTAGCTGATCTTTGGGCCAGATCTATTTCAGCCAACCACAAGCTCCTGCCTTCTGTTAGGCTGCTGACCAGGCAAGGCCTGACAGCTCTAATTTTCCTTGTATTATGACATACTCCTTTAGTGGCCTTCACGAGTTAATGCCATCCCTCCTACTACCTCCGAGGCATTGGAAAAAGTGACCCATCCTGTTCATATAAATTGAGCTAACAGCTTTAGCCTGCCAGACACCCAGCTTTCTCTCACATGCCAGGGTGAAGCAGCAAACAGATGCAAAGCCACACTGCAGTTGTGTAAGCAATGTCTCCAAACCCTCCTGCCATACAGGGCCTGCCATCAACCCAAGATCCACTCCTTTACAGGTGCCAGATGAGCATCATCTGTTATGTAATTCATAACACTGTTCCTTCACCACCTCTGCCTCACAGTAGCCTAGGTCTGGAATACGGGTGCCTCCAAGAAGACCTGGAAGCCTCTGATGGTTAGGGGATTAGAAGACAGGGAGGATACAAAGGAGTCTATAAAGCTCCTGTAAAGAGATGTCACTCAGGAGAAGCAGGGAACCATAATGGATCTCAGAACCACCATAAAATTTTCATATTTCCTATTTTAAGCGGTGTGTGTGTGTGTGCGCACGTGTGTGTGTGTGTGTGTGTGTGTGTGTGTGTGTGTGTGTGTGTGTGTTTTCAGATAACAAGGAAACAGAGCAAGTATAAATTGGAAGCAAGTGGAAACAGTTCACTACCACAGCAGTAGCTATGGGATTAAAGGAAACTAGTGATCGTATGTTGACAAATTGTCTTGAGCATCTTATTTTCAGTCATGTTTTGGGGTTTTGTTATTTTATTAAGCGCCCTTACTCTTTGTATAGGTGTCAAATTTAGCAGAGAAGACCACAGCCTGAAATTACCTAGTATTTTACCTTTATATTACTCTGGAACAAATTAACATAAACTTAGTGATTTCAACAACATGAATTCATTATCTTATAATTCTGGAGATCAGAATTCTAAAATGCTAAAATGGGAAATGCATTTTTCCTGGAGACTCTTGGAGAGAATTAGTTTTCCTGTTTTTTCTAGATTCTAGAGGCCCCTTGCATTTCTTGATCATGGGCTGTTCTTCCATCTTCAACACCAACAGCACAGCATCTTCAAATCTCTCCTCTTCTCTCTCTCTGCCTCTCTCCCTCTCTCTCTGTCTCTCTCCCCCACCCACTGCTTCCCTCACCACATCTCCTTTTGACTCTCACTCTGACCCTTCTGCTTCCCTCTTTTGGGACTACTTGGATAATCCAGGATAATTTCCCAACTCAAAATCTTTAATTATATGTTCAGAGTTCCTTTTGCCATTTAAAGTAATATATTCCCACAGGTTTCAGAGATGAAGATGTGGACATCTTTTGGGTGGGGGTATCCATTACGCAGTCTGTCTCACCTAGTACCCCACCAAGGGAAAACTTTCATTCCTCAGCTTCTCCAAGAGTGGAAAAGCATGATATAATTTGTCTTCTCAATTATTATTTCCATGAAGTGTATTTGGAACCCTAGATAGTTAAATGTTACTTCATTCTCAGCCTCAAGAATTCCAGTTGATCTTATATTGGGCATCTTTTTCTCTTGGCTTCCAAGCTGTCTCCACGAGCTAAAATGAGGTTAGTCCAGCAGCAAGCTGCCCTATTCTTTCTGCCAGGCATCTCTGGCTTGTGCATGAGATTCTTAGCCTCATGCTTGACAAATATTGACTTAACCTTGCCCAGAAAGCTCAGGCCATATGGTCTAAGAATAAATTTCCTATACTTTCTTTTCCTGATATTGCAAACTTGGAGTCTACTTCTTTATTAATAGAAAAGTGATTCGGTCATTCAACAACCACTTGGTTCTCCATCCTCCCTCCTGTGTCTCTGTCCTCACACATCATTATAAATGATCATTTGAATTATGAGCTTTTCCTGAAATAACAATAGGCCCTAACTATAGGCTCATCATTTTTGACAAATGAACTGTTTTTCTAATGTATGATACCTTATATATGATTGCTATTTGACCACAACCTTGTGGGACAAATGGAACAGAGATTTTTATCAGCATTTTAAAAATGAAAAGGCTGAAATTAGCTAAGTAGGTAGAGCCAGGATCAAACTGAGTTTCCTGACTCCCAGGCCAATGAGGTCCCTGCTCTGACTACCACTGTAGAAACCAAATTAAAAGGTATAGCAACAAAGTTGTGTGCAAAACAGCTCATCAATTGACCTAACATTTTATACCTTCCCTAATGAAATTTCTATCATGAACTTTTTTCTTAATGTGATGGGATGCTAAATTGTTACTCCCTCCCCATATCAAAAATCCTTCCTCATTATTTCATAGGTCTGGGCTGGAGGGGGCTTTCAGAGCTCATTGAAAACTTGACCCAAACCATTCTGGACAGATGAGCTTTTAAAAGAGAGTTCTGCCTGCAGGTAAAGTGGTAACATGATCCTCATCTCTAGTTCCTTCTGGGCTCTCAACCTCAGACATTACATTTAATTCATCGTCTAGTGTAGCTCCTTCTGGCTTCAAGCAGTCCACATATTCCCCTGGTCTTTTCAGATTTTGCAATCATTTTGTCTCCACCAGCTCCAGAAATAGATCTCCATAGGCTGGGGAAAGAACATTACCAAGTCATTTCTCAAATGCCTTTTCTCCAGCCTATCCGATGTCAATCTTCGCATGGAGGTTTCTTACCTGAATTTCTTGATCCACAGGGAGGAAGGGTGGTAGAGGGACTGCTGTGCTTATCTAGTGAGGGGTGGAAAGCCAAGGGCTGAGGCAGAAACTGCTTCAGGTATTCTCTCTTCATGCTCTTTGGGGCTTTTCCAAGGCTCAAGACTTCGGGAGAATCAAATGAGATCCTCATAAAACTCTTACCTCAGAACCTGGGACCCAGAAGCTCTACATAAATATTAGGTAACTCCAGAAAACAACATTAATTTATAGATAAAGAGATGGGGGACGTTTTGTACAAGATTTTTTTTTTTTTTATTCTAAAAAAACAAAGTGACCCGGCAGCTTAGAAGATGGTTCCCACAAAATGTAATACTCCCCATTAGGCAGAAACAGAGCCTAATGGGGATGCTTTGTCCAAGATTGCACAACATTTTTACAGATGGGGGCTGCTTTGTCCAAGATTTTACAGTCAGTGGCAGAGCCAGACCTAGAGCCTCAGTTTCCCAACCATCCCAACACTCTTCCTTTTTTTGCATTAAATATATTTTGTTGCATTAAAATTAATTCCTTTGATGCATAATCTAAGGAATCAGACAGACATGCTGAAATATTTGGTTTTATCGTGTTCTTTATGGCTCAGTTTTCTTATCTGATAAAGGGAAGTATTACTAATGCTCCTCACATAGGACTGTTTAGAGGGTTAAATTAGACAGTATATGTAAAGTGATTAGCTTAGTGCTCAGCCCAACATTTCTCTCTCAACTAGGGTTGGATGTCCTATACACCACTCTCTAACTGACTGCTATATATTTCCCTTGCAGCATCTTTTCTCAAATCCCATTTTCCCCATGTTGGTTATTCTAGTGCTGATATAATTTACTGATCTGCTGAACCAGATCAAGTTACTGTCCTTTCTTCTATTCTGAGCACTGAGTTTATAACTTGGCATATTTGGAGCTATAGAGATGGAAATGACGTTGAAAGTCTCTGTGGTCTTCCATATCCAGCCAGAAACTTCACAAATTCAGTAAGGGAAGAGTCATTTTTTGTTTTTACATGACTTTTCACTCTTTCTCTGTCACAACCTACCAAAGCTACCCACCTTTATTCTGGCCACCAACACAGACCAGAACTTTACCTGGTTGATAAGGAGGGCAAGGTATTAAATTTTTCTGGTTGTTTGAATTATTTTCTTGTATAATTTTATTAGGACTAAGTTAAACAAATAGTATTGCCACGGAGAGCATTGAAGAAGTAAATAAATCACTGAATTGAAACGAGATGGTGTTTAAAATTCCAAGATTACTTTCCTCCAAAATATAGAATCACAAAAATCTCATGAGAAGGATCTTAAAGGTTACTTGGTTCAGTACTCATTCTTTGCTGGAATCTCATCACCTTTCCTACATCTTCAGTGACAGAAAGTCTTGGTGAAAATTGACCCAATGAGTTTTAGGTCCTTTCTTGAAAGTAGGTTTAGAGGAAAGCTAAGATCTCAGCTCAACAATTCACATCTCTAACTCTGAATCCTTTGAAAGCCTAAACCATAGGCTTTATTCAAAATTCCTCTTATTTCCTCGTGTGACACAGCTCTTCCAGAAATAACTTCCTTGAAACAGCATAACTTTGTCATGGAAAAAATGTTCTTCATAATCACTACAGACACCAGGATCTTTTAGGCAAATTCCATAACTAAGTCCCTCCAGTCTTTACATGCCAAGCCCAGCTCATGTCCGCGTCTCCTGGAACCAGTCACCAATGTTCTGCCAAGGTCCCTCATGGGCTAGGCCTGCTTCTGTGAGGAAGTAATTCTCATAATTGCTTTAGAAAGATGATTTTTACATGTCACTATTTGAGAAGGTTTTGATTCTAAAAATAGACCTCCTTTAAAAAAAAAAGTGACCTGGCAGCTTGGAAAGACAACTCCCACAAAATATAATACTCCCCATTAGGCAAAAACAGAGCCTGACAGAACTGGCAGTAAATGAAATTGTGAGCTGAATTCTCTTACCTTTGGCATCCCTGTTCTGCCTCTGCATTCCTACCTCCTTTCCATCTCAGGGCCTTCATCACTGCCATGTTGTTTTATTCTCTACTCAGTCCCATCAAAACCTGCTCTCAGGAAAGAACCTGGAAACCATGCTGCAGTGTAAGCTATAGGTAAGACCTAAGCATTGGCTCTCCTGGGGGCATTTCCATTGCAACAAGAGGCAAAGGCATGAGGCCAGAAGGCACAACTCCAGCACTGTGCAGTGAGATATGCTCCTTATTCTTTCCTTTCTTCCTCAGTGCTGCTGGGCAGCAGGCACTGCCTCAGCACCAGGAGAGAGCAGTGGACAGAACAGACCCAGTGCCTGCTCTCGTGGAGTGCCCATTGTACTTGGGGAGAAAGGATGGAGAAAGGGTGTGGAGGGAGCCCCTGAGATCACATTTGCCATCAAGTGACGGGCTCTCCCTTGTTCCAAATGCTAGGTCAGGACTGACTGCATAGACTTATTTTTCCCCAGGTCAGTGGATAAAGCTGTGAGCTTTGGAATTGACTAGAAATGTTCATAGGCCCTGCTTTGCCACCTCCCAGGGCATGACCTTCATTTCCTCCTTATCTGAAGAATGGGAATGCCGATACCTAGTTCCCATAGCTGTGGGGAATAAAGTGAGATGATACATTGAAAAGGTAGCCCACAGCACCTAGCCCTCGGTGAGCCCCTCAAATAGGGCATCCAGCATTGCTGTTAGAACCATCTACCCATGACATCCCATGTGGAGAAAGAGCTGAGCTTAGGCAGAAGGCAGGGAAAGTGGAGAGTTAGGGGCCATGTCTTGGGGCAAATTATTTCCTTAAGATAGATATGCCTCAGCGCCCCCATCTCAAAATACCAGAGCAATGCCCAAGGATTCACAATGGTTTAGATCCTCTACTATTGCTTGCATAGTTCTGATATTTCACTACATACTCCATGTGGCATATATTTATTTTAAATAATATAAGTTGATATTAGTTTTGTTTGAAGATTTCAAAATTGTGTTCAAGGAATTGAGGGAAACCTGAAGATGGTATCACATTAGGTAGGAAGATTGGCAGATAAGAAGGACTATACCTTTGTGAGCACCTCTTGAGTGCTGGAGCATCCACGCCATTTCACATCTATTATGTACATTTCTCAACCAGTTCCCTCAAGAGAGGAGTTTATCGATGCAGCCAAGCAAACAATGGCTCAGAATGAGAAAGTGACTTTCCTAAATAGAAACAGATGTCAAACCCACATTGTTTTGCCTCAGATTACCTCTTTCCATTTCATATTTTAATTCACTCTTTTTAGGACTTGCAAATTATGGAAATAATTGTTGTCCATTGAGTGGTCAACATGACTGATACACGCGCAGTATCGATGTTCGCATTTGTCACCAAATGTCATCCTTGGAACTCTTTTCATGTTGAGTTTGATCCTGGTACACATCATTCCTGGCTTTTGACACCTATTTAGGGCACAAACTCACAATGAGGTGACTTCACCAATTAGAACTATGTGTGACTAATAAGCTAGCAGCTTCACAGCAATACCTGCATACAGACGCACATCATCTCCAAATCATACAGTCTTTAAAAATGTGGCTGGGTGAGCCCCTACCTCCAGATCATAATAATTAGAAATCAGTGAGATAGTCCCCCAGAGCACATGTTTGTTTCTTTGTAAATCAGATACTCTAGGAAGCAAAATGCTCTTTTAGGCCAGTTGATGAGCAGAAACAAGGACAGAGGCAACCAGCCTTTCTGAGGCAGTTGTCCCTGTCATTTTCCTTAAATCTTAGGGTGACCATAGAGGAGGCAAACCAATGAGGGTATCGGAGGAATGTGAAGAGGAAGAAGACAGGCGATATCATTAGAAGTGTAGTCGCTGAGGGTGGGAGGGAGTCTAAAGCATGGGGAATGGTCAAAGAGGCAGATTCCAGCTTATTCATAGACTGGGCTTCAAGATTTACTCATTGGGGTTCCCTGATATACAATGATCCTTATTCACCTCTACTTATATTGTTCTTCCATACACCCCCATTCACTCCACCCACAAAGGGGAGGTCTGTTGCTACAAAAGAATCAAGTCCAAGGACAACTGATCAAGTGATAGACCCTAGAGTTAGAAAGTAGAATCCTTGATAGAATGTCAGAAAAGTTAAGAGCTGAGAGTTCCAAACTAATGTGTCTGCTCTCTTTTATAAGAGGGAACTCCCAAAAACTTATAATAATTTTTTGGAGGGTGGACACTTATAGTACACTTCTCCCACTACTTAAGTGTTCTAGGAATCCCTCAGCATCAGTGTACCAGTTAGTATTGTGAGAGGCTGTGTTTGGCTTCAGTTAATTTTTTTTTCTGGAGAGTCAAGGTGTTTGCCCGTTTCATGATGGGTGATTTACAAGTGTACCTACCCACATTGCACTGAGTGTTCAGCAGGTTTTGACCAAAAACAGCATGACCCTCATGTCCCACCCTCCCTATTCTCCTAATCTTACCCCAGTAGACGTTTTTTTGTTTTCCCAGATGTAAAATGTTCCCAAAGGGAAACATTTTGTCGATGTGGAAAAGGTAAACCAAACAAACAAATGGCAGAAGCACTAAAAGGCATCAAAATTGACAAGTTCAAAAACTGTTTTTGAGCAATAGAAAAAGCATCTCGATAGGTGTATTGCATCACACAGAGTACTTTGAAGGCGACTGAAGTTTAAACATGTAAGAATAGCCCGGTTCGGTGGCCCAGCCTGTAATCCCGTGCCTTTTGGAGGCTAAGGTGAGTGGATTGCCTGAGCCCATGGGCTCGAGACCCGCCTGGGCAGGCGAAACCTCATCTCTACAATAAAATCAAAAAATCAGCCAGGCGTGGTAGCGCGCGCCTGTAATTCCAGCTACTCGGAAGCCTGAGGCGGAAGGATCCCAGAGCCCAGCAGGTGGAGGCTGCGGTGGCCAGGAGCAGCCACCACCCTCCAGTCTGGGTGACAGAATGAGACTCCAACTCAAAAAATAAATAAATAAATAAATAAAAATAAATAAACATGTAAGAATAAACACACAATTTTTTCTAAATAAATTCTGGAGTTCCCCCCTTATATATGAAATATCTGAGATGTTTCTCTCTTCCCCTAAGCTGCTGGTCTGGTTGGGGTGGGGGCTTCAGTTGCATCCTGCTTAGAAAGGCCCCCATATTAAGCCTTCTGGAGTGAATTCCCAGAAGATCTTTGGACTTACTTTTAGAATGGACCTTCAATTAGAGGCATTGGGGTCCACTGAGCCCACGATGGTCTGGCTCCAGTCACCAAAGCCACACCTCAACACTGGGAATTTTAACCAGAGATTTAGGTGATAGTTGGTCAACAAGTACAACAAATATTCATCACCTACATACTATAACAAAGCCTTTGCCCTCTTGCAGCCTCCTATGTTCTTATAAGGCTGCAGTCCCCAGCCTTTTTGGCATCAAGGACCAGTTTCATGGAAGACAGTTTTTCTGCAGACTGGGGGAGGTGGGTACCATCAGGCATTAGATTCTCATAAGGAGCTAGCAGCCTGGATCTCTCGCATACGCAGTTCACAGTAGGGTTCACACTCCTGTGAGAATCTGATGCCTCTTCTGATCCAACAGGAGGTGGAGCTCCACTGACCCGCTGGTCACTTCCTGCTGTACAGCCAGATCCTAACAGGCCAGGGACCAGAACCAATCCACAGCCTGGGGGTTGGGGATCCCTCCTGCAAGGGACAGTCAATGAACTAATAAGTATTTACTATATAATGTCATGTGTTAACAAAAGAGTAGGGTATTGTGGGCTATTTTAAAGAATGGTCATAAGAGATCTGGGGAAACAATATGTGAGCAAAGACTTACATCAAATGAGAAAAGGAGCCATGTAAATACTTATAGGAAGGGTTCTCCAGGAAAAGAGAACCTAGAAGCAAGAACCAATTTAGCAAGCTCACAGAAGACCAGAAAGGCCAGTACCACCAAGTAGAGAGAGCTAGGGAAGGTAGCTGGATATTGAAGACTGTCTTTTTGTTGTTGTTGTTGTTGAGTTGGAGTTCTCACTCTGTCGCCCAGACTGGAGTGCAGTGGCCGCTCCCGGCCACCGCAACCTTGCCCTGCTGGGCTCCAGCAATCCTTCCGCCTCAGCCTTCCAAGTAGCCGGAATTACAGGCATGCGCTACCACGCCTGGCTGATTTTTTGATTTATTGTAGAGATGAGGTCTCGCTGCCCAGGCGGGTCTCGAACCCGCGGACTAAAGACTGTCTCAATAATGTGTGTCCTCCAAGCCTAGCAGAAACTTCTCCCTGAAAGCCTGTGATCCACTAGGCAGTTGAATCTGAGTCTCAGTTAAATACTTGGATGTAACTAACAATGGCTTAATAATGGAGCTTTCTAAACTTCTTTTATCAATTCCAGTAGAGGAAGAGAAACTGGCATGCCAAGACTCTGCCCTTGTTTGTCTCAGAGCTTTCTACCACTCTCCTAACTCTCCCATCATCCCTAAAGGGAGGTGAGATTTAATGTTCCCATTAAAGAGTGAAGGAGCCCATGCCGCACCCTCCAGGCTGGGGTTAGTTAGAATGGCAGGATGGTACCTCTCTTCCAGGCTGGATAATCTCATCCCACTTAAACCCAGAAAGCCTGCCTATTTTTAAAATTACAAGTATTTTATAACTTGTAAAATCCTGTATTTATTTGAGCCCTTTTAAAAGTAAGCTGAATTGTGTAACTAGTGTCTAGATTACAATATATTTAAAAATAGAGAAATTACTCTTCTATCAATGTTGAAATTTTAATTTAGCATAAAATAAAAATTATATGGGTTTTAATGTCTATTATCCTTAAATAGAAATATGATTTAATCCTAAATAAGCACTAGATTCTATCAAAGGTCTATTGTTATTTTTTCTAAATCAGGGGCAGGGAGAAGGGTGTGTTCATTAGCTCATTTCCCAGCCATTCTATTGATGAACAGCTGATTATTACGAGTCTTGTGTATTCAGGGACAAATTTGAATCCTTATAGCTTCTAATTTTTGTTTAGAATTTTGCCTTCCAAAGCCACCCTAAGCAAGCTATTCCCCATCCCAGCCTTGGCACATCCCTTCACATACGAAGGCCACCCACACCACATGTCCCTAATGCCCTTTGCTCATAGTCAAGCTTCCCCTGCCCTCCAGACTCCGGCTTCCCATGCTCCTAAGCATCCAGAAGGTTGTTCTTTGGATGCTGTTTCCTGGTTTACCAACAAGTGGCTTCGTTAAATGTGGTGCCAAGGATTAAAAATGATTCTCCCCATGTTGTCTTACCAGTATAGACAGACATGCCATTTAGGCTGTCTTCACTCTTTCTCCCTCATTAAGTAGCCTTTTTTCCCTCTCAAGTTCCTTCCTCTCCATGGGTCCCTTGCTTTTTGGGGATAACGTTTAGCTATTTCTCTGCTCCCTTTCCTGAAAATATAAACAACTTTCATGTTTGCTACCTAATTTCCTTTTTCATGCCTCATATCACCTTTGTTCCCCATCTTTAAGCTTTCTATTTGGGCATGTGTTTTTCTTTAAATCCGTAGCACTTAGTACAGTGATCAATTATCCTGGGTAATTGCTCCTCATTTAAGAATCCCTATTCTTTCTCATTAAAGATCAGACAAGAATACGTCCTCCCATTGACCAGGTGCACCAGATCTCTTACTTATCCCCAATTTGCCATTTTGCAGTTTCGTGCTTAAGAGCTCATTCACGGAGGGGCATAATTTGAGTGACTTGTGCTTGCTCAGAGGGGACAGCTGGCTCCACTGTTCGATGCCCTCCTGGCTATAAGAGACTCGGTGCTGTTTTCCTCTAAGCTGCTTCTCTTCAGGGTCACCCAGGCTCTGCTAAATACGCGAGATAACTTTGTGTGTGTGCATGTGAGTGTGTGTGTGTGTGTGTGTGTGTGTGTGTGTGTGTGGAATAGTCATGCATCTTCACTAACCCTGACCCAATTCACCTTTCCCCTCTAGTTTCCAGGTATCTTGGTAACGATTGTCCACTTTGTCATTCTGGGGTTATAAAATGAGGATAATGGCCCTTTCTCATTACTTCTAGCTACACTGGGCTTTTTAAAACTCCTCTGTTTGATGTCTTCTTTATTGGTTAACATTATTTGCTGCTATTGCAAACAGGGATTTCTTCCTGTTTATTAGACATACCCCCTAGAAATACAGTGTTGAGAGTTTCTGTTCTGCATATTTAAAAATTGAGATGAGTCCAAAGTGGGTATTCAAAGAGAGAGGACCCTTTTTGGGACCATAACTTAAAATTCCAGTCAGCAACCCTTTGGAGATGTAATTCAGGAAGCCACTCTCCTTTTGGACAGCTTAATGATCTGTAGTTAATAGTAAGAGGCTAATGGGGAGATGCAGTACAGCTGGGCTGAGGTTAGCCTTTCTCAGCTCTTCAAATGGCACAGTGATTACCATCATTGAGATACACAATCCCACCCGGAATCAATAACCAAAAGCACAAAGACTAAGCAGTAGTTTGTCAGTGTGGCCTGTTCTCATACAGACAAGTTGTTCTGCCCCAGCCAGTAAATGATGCCCTTTTTTTGAGCCTGCCCAGGCTGGGCAGTTGACTGCACAACAAACAGCCCCTCCAACAACTCTGGGATGGAGAGTGCTAGATTCAGGGCCAATTTCTCCCCTTACTTGAGTGCACACAACTTGGGAGAAGCTGAGGTAACTTGGTAGCAAAACATAAGTCTGGGAGCCATATAATACATAGCTGCTGGCAGCGGCTGATGGGTTCTTATGCCTCATATATATTGGCTTGGTGTTACTGTGTGTCAGGGTTTCAAGTCCTAAAATTTCCAACATCTTGTTATCTTCTGTCAAAAAGCCCAAGTGAATTAACAATAATAAAAAATAAACAACCCCATTCAAAATGGGCAAAGGACTTGAATAGACGTTTCTCCAAAGACGATGTACATATGGCCAATAAGCACATGAAGAGATGCTCAACATCACTAACCATTAGGGGAATGCAAAATGCAAATCAAAACCTCAATGAGTTGCTATTTCACATACATGAGGATGACTGTTATGAAAAAATAGAAAACAATTGTTAGTAAGGATGTGGAGAAACTGGAGCCCTTGTGCACTGCCTGTAGGAATGTCAAATGGTATAGCCACTATGGAAAACAATGTGGCATTTCCTCAAAAAATTAAATGGGGTAGTACAATATGATCCAGCAATTCCAGATCTAGGTATTCACCCAAAACAATTTAAAGCAGAGTCAGTCTTGAAGACATAGTTGTACACCCATGTTTCATAGCCACATTATTTACAATAGCCAAAAGATGGAAGGAACAAGCCGGGCTTGGTGGCTCAGCCTGTAATCCTGCGCCTTTGGGAGGCTGAGGTGAGTGGATTGCCTGAGCCCGTGGGTTCGAGACCCACCTCGGCAACTTGGCAAGACCTCATCTCTACAACAAATCAAAAAATTAGCCGGGTATGGTAGCGTGCGCCTGTAGTTCCAGCTACTTGGCAGGCTGAGGCAGAAGGATCGCCGGAGCCCAGCAGGTCGAGGCTGCAGTGGCCAGGAGCGGCCACTGCCCTCCAGTCTGGGTGACAGAGTGAGACTCCAACTCAAAAAAAAAAAAAAAGATGGAAGGAACACAATTGTCCATAGATGAATGAAGGGTTACATAAAACATGGTGTCTAAGTATAATGGAATACTATTCAGCCTTAAAAAGGAAGGAAATTCTGACACATGCTACAACCTTGAGACATTACACTAACTGAAGTACACCAGTTATAAAAGTCAAATACTGTATGATTCCACTTATATGAGATGCCTAGAGTAGTCAAATTCACAGAGGCAGAAAGTAGAATGGTGGTTGCCTAAGGTTGGCAAGAGGGAGGAATGAGAGAGTTGTTGAAAGGCTATAGAGTTTTAGTTTTGCAAAATGAAAAGAGTTCTGGAAATGGATGGAGGTAGTGGTTTCCCACTGCAGTGGATGTACTTAAGGCCACTTAATTGTACACCTAAAAATGGTTAGGATGGTACTTAAGTTATGTGTGCTTCACCACAAATTTTTTTAAAAAGCACAAGTGAAAGATGCCATCTTTTCTCGGGAGCCCAGGTTTTGGAGGTACAGACTAGAACTAAAAGACGAAAAAAAAAAAAGAGAGAGAGAGAAAGCCAAGGGAATGAAACTTGTCTTTATATGAAACTAATTGCAAATATGCTTTTTCTTTTTCACAGAGTCATTTTTCTCTCAAGAAGGGAGCTGCAGCCTTAGGGATTGGAACAGACAGCGTGATTCTGATTAAGTGTGATGAGAGGTAAGCATGCATCTGCACCCCTCATTGGTTAGAAATTTACAAAGTCCACACAAATACCTTTTGGTCTGAAAACAGGAAATGACCATGGGCCACAAGGCTGCCTCCCTCCCAGTCACTGCCAGCTGCTGTTTCTTTTTCACATGTGCTCTTGCTTGGAGCCCTTGGATGTGTTCCTCCATGCCATGGAACCTTCCATAATCCCTGACTGAATCGGAACCTTTATTAAATCAATCAAAATAGTCTGCACCAAGAAAGTGCAAAAGGACATTCATCACCCCGGCACTTTAGCAACGGTAGGCAATTTGAGCACTGATTTATGGCAGTATCATCACTTTCAGCACCATGAATTGTGTAAACTTGATGGGGTGATTATGGGAGGGGAGACAGTTTAGTGAGCAGGAAGTAAATAATGCACCAGCAACTCAACAACTTGGTGCCAGAGTCAAGGGACTGTCAGGGGAAATCCCTTTCTTAATTGGCACCAGTACTCATAGGCACTCTGGGATTCAGTGTGGTACTATATGGGAGAGATTTTAAAGTATTTCAGAATGTCCGTGAAAAGTATCACCGGTCTATAGGCCTAGAACCTACTAACAGTTTGATTCAGTCTAAAGGTTTGAGTAAGAATATTCACTAAACTAAAAGGGAGCCCCTCAATTAACCATTTATGCATTCATTTGTATTTATTAGTCAGATGTGTAGCTTGCCCACCGTGTCACTAGGCTTTAAAAGGCAAAATACACGATCCCAGTTCCCTGGCAGTCTGTGATCTAGGTGGGAAGAGGAAGTGGCATCAGAAGGAGACAGTTGCATGATCGAATTGCATGGCACAGAGCACACATTTGAACATCGATTTAGATGAAAAGCTTCATGCAACAGGTGGGACGTAAACTGGATTTTCAAAATTAGGAGTGAGTTGGATGGATGGAAGGAAAGGCAGGGGCAATTCCAGAAGACTGAATACCACAGCAAAGACAGAGAAGGTGGAGCAGGAGGAAGGAGAACCTTGTGGGGCTCTAGAACCCAGGCCTGAGCAGAGGTACGAGGAGCCATGGCAAATATGGTCGGTCACCTGAAACTCTGAAAGCTCTAAAACCCCAACTGATCAATAACCAAGTTTACCCATGGGTGGTGAGATTAAAAAGGATTGCCACTTTCTTGTTTACACCTTTCTATATTGCTTGATTTTGTTTCATTGTTTGCAAAGAACACATATAACTTTTTTTTTTTTTGAGTTGGAGTTTCAGTCCAGGCTGAGGGCAGTGACATGCTCATGGCCACCCCAGCGTCGGCCTCCTGGGCTCAAGCGATCCTTCTGCCTCAGCCTTCCAAGTAACCAAACTATAGGTGCGTGCCACCATGCCTGACCAATTTTTTGATTTTTTTATTGTAGAGATGAGGTCTCACCAAGTTGCCCAGGCTGGTCTCAAACCTGTGGGCTCAGGCAATTCTCTCACCTTGGCCTTCCAAAGTGCAGATATAACTTATACAGTCAGAAAAATAAGGTGTTTTGTTTTTCATTTTTGGGGGGAAGCTAAATTTAGGATTTGAGTTTGATAGGTCCTGAAACAAGGTACCTTGAAGGTATTTTAATTCAAGAAGCACCTGAATGAAGCCACCCTTCAGGAAGCAATGAAGGGGAGAGGCTCTCTGGTGAGGTAAGCCAAGTGGGAGTCTCCAGCAATAAAACAGGCATGAAATAATGAACAGACAGAGTGAGGCGAATGCATTTTGAAAAAGGAACTGCCGCTGGGCTCGATGGCTCAGCCTGTAATCCTGTGCCTTGGGAGGCTGAGGTGAGTGGATTGCCTGAGCCCGCAGGTTCAAGACCCGCCTGGGCAGGCGAGACCTCATTTCTACAATAAATCAAAAAAATCAGCCAGGCGTGGTAGCGAGCGCCTGTAGTTCCAGCTACTTGGAAGGCTGAGGCAGAAGGATCACTGGAGCCCAGGAGGTCGAGGCTGCGGTGGCTGGGAGCGGCCACTGCACTCCAGTCTGGGTGACTGAGTGAGACTCCAACTCAAAAAAAGAAAAAAAAAAGAAAAAGGAACTGCCTGATATTTTTTAAAGTTACCAGTGTTCCTCACTAGCAGGATCTGAGATATAAGGAGAAAACTGGCCCCTCAAAAATTCTAAGTAGGAATAAAGGTTTAGATGACTTTTAAATCTTTCCTAATCTGTAAGTGAATCTGTTATAAGAGCCTGGAATTCAGGGAAGAATCATCTAGACAGATTCTGGCCCAGGCAGTCTTCCTCACTAGCCTAGTTGGCAGACACTCTTGAGTGAATCTCAGTGGGCTGATAGGTGACCTGGAAGAGCAGAGGGGGCTCTTGCCTCCACTCTTGAAAGCATCAGTACAGCTGCCTCTACTCTCATGAAAATCAGCTGTGACCACGGAAGTGGTCTTGGATGAGTCCACCAGTCAGTCAGATGGATCCTCATGGGAGCACAAGGATATCCCATTGTCTGAAGAAGCATCATGCTTGCAAAAGAACTGCAGATCTGAAAGAAGGAAGAGTGGTCGGAAAAGGGCCCTCAGACAGCACTGTCAGGACAGGTACCAAGAGCTTGTCACACTCTAACAGGAGGGCCGAGAAGGAGGCAGGAGGCACGGAATGCTGGAGAGCTAGTGGGGTCTAGAATCAGTGGCTGACCAGGTGGCCTCAAATTTGAAAGTCAAATAATTATTTATATAACATATATATATATATATATATATTTTTTTTTTTTTTTTTAAAGATGGAGGTCTTACTCTGTCATCCAGTCTGGAGTGCAGAGTGATCATAGTTCATTGTCTCAACCTCCTAGACTCAAGTGATCCTTTCACCTCAGCCTCCTGTGTGACTGCGACTAAGGGCATGTGCCACCACATCTGGCTAATTTTTTTTTATTTTAATAGAGATAGTGACTTGCTATTTTGCCCAGACTTGTCTCGAACTTCTGGCCCCAAGTAGTCCTCCGACCTCAGCCTCTAAGTGTTGGGATGAGTCACCACACCTGGTTTATTTAAACAATTTTAGGAGCCATTTTTAAACACTAAAATACCATGCTAAGAATGATTATTTTTTTCAGAAGATGATGCACTCTTCAGTGCTCCTCACCGCTCACACATGCCATGCCCCTTGGGTGAGATCAGGAGAAAGGAGCCATCAGGCAGTTAGGGCTAGGGATTTTTTCCTGCTCATGAGCCTTGTGGGATTGGGGAGAGAGGAAGGAGCTATAGAGGAAGTAGGAAGAAGGAAGGAAACAGGAAAGAGCAAAAAGGATAAGAAATAAAAGTTAGGGGGCCGGGCGTGGTGGCTCAAGCCTGTAATCCCAGCACTTTGGGAGACCGAGGCAAGTGGATTGCCTGAGCTCAGGGGTTTGAGACCAGCCTGGGCAACTTGATGAGACCCCGCCTCTACAATAAATCAAAAAATTAGCCGGGCATGGTAGCACGCTCTTGTAGTTCCAGCTACTTGGAACTGGTTGAGGCTGCAGTGGCCGTGATTGTGCCACTGCACTTCAGCTTGGGCAACAGAGTGAGACTCTGACTTAAAAATAAAAAATAAAGAACTAAAAGGTAGGAAAAATAAAGCCTGGGAGCAAAAAGTTTGTGGTGGAAATGAGAAGTGAAGCAAAGAAGAGGGATGTAGAGGGAAAATGGGTGGAAGTAGGAAACACAGTGAGACCTTTAAAAGGAATACATGACAGTTTTTACTATCTAGAAGCAACACAGGCCTACTTCAAAAAAATAGAAAATAACTGGGAAAAATTATAGTTCCACCAACCAAAAATCATCACTACCATATTGGTATCTAAACCTTTGAATCTCATTTTCTAAGCATAGAAGGTTTTTATATTCTTTTGTCCTCTTTACATATTTGTATTCATATTTCTTTTTCTAATTACACCTGAGAACATGAGTATTTTTCCACATTATCACAGACACAAACAAACTTAACTACATAATATTAGAGGTGTGACTCTGTCAGAAAGTATTATGTAATACCTTAGTGACCTGGTTCCAGAGTAGAATTATATGAATTCAAATCTTGGCTCCAGCACGTGGGCAATTGCCTTTCTGTGTCTCAGTTTATCAAAAAGGAAAAAGTAATGGCGCCTGCTTCATAAGGTTGTTATGAAGATTAAAAGTATCAGCAAATGTAAAATGCTAAAAGCAATACCTAAAATGGGGTAAGCACAAAATTTTAGTCCCCTACTGTACATTTTTCTATTTCTGGATTACTGTTACATATAAACTTTCCATCCTTCAAAGAACATCCTTATCTGTCCATAGCTTCCCCATTTATGATTATTTCTTTGTATACTTAGTAACTTTATAAATGTTTTTAAGAGAAGGGATATATCAGGCCAAACTGTCTTGCAGAAGGTTTCACCAAATTATTCTCCTAGCAATACTGTATAAGAGTATGTTGAAGAAAAGTTAAAACTGTGTTAGTAGCTACATATAGTCTTTTGCTCTATATTAATAATTCATATAATCTGTATAGCATGAGTTTAAGTCTGAAAGTGTGACCCTAATGGTTTAATTGAACTTGAAGTGTTAGGGGTTAGGAGTAAAGGAGAAGGCCTTGGACAGTCACTTGTAGCCACCATTTGGATCTGAATCTGTTCATACACTCTTGGCAGCCATTGTGTCCCTTGTGAAAGTCAGATGTCCAGTTCAGAAAATCGCTTAAGACTGACGAGGTGAGTCCCTACATGCTTGTTTCTCCTAATGTGCTTCATAAAGTTCATTTGCGCTTCCCAATACACAAGCCTGGATCTGCTCTCTAAGGTTTTCATTTCTTGTATTTACTCTTTCCTACTGTATATTATTCTACCAGTGGCTGGGGTGACAGGTTTTATTGTGTCCTATAGACAGTTGACTTAGTAGAAAGTTCACAATTGGAAGGAAATGTCCTAGTGAAAGAGAACAGTCTGTGCCTTTCTAACAAGCCCAAAGTCACATATCAAGGAAGATCTTGTGAAGTTCCCTTCCTTAATTAGTAGCCACAGGGGCTTACTTTGGTCATCAATTTAAAGTGAAATATGATTCTCAGTTAAAATGAAAAAAAGGGAAATAGATAGTAAATCTTTCATTGTTTGCACTAAGTCCTATCAGAGTTGAAAATGAAAAAGCAGTTTATTTACACACTCTATTAAGTAGGATAAGATGATGTAATGCAAAACTTCAGGTCACCATGGCTTACATTTTAATGTGAAGTATCGTAACTAAAAGGAATATTCCATTTTATGAAAATTAAATATTAAATTCAAAAGAGGAAAAATGTGTTAAGTGAATCCTTGGTATCATAAGTTCTAGTTTAAGAGTTCCCTTTCCTTGTTAGCAAAAATGTGAATTTCAAAGTGATGGGATTAATGAATTTCCATTCAAGTGTCATTGGATCTAATATTTGCAAAGTTTGAATGAGTTGGATTCAAATTTAATGATACGTTGATGTGTCTAAAGATTGAGAAGAAAAGTGAATCAATATTTACAGGAATATAAGTATATATGAAAGAAGACTGAGCAATATTTTAGAATTGGATCAGGTCACTGAACAAAGAGTTGTTTCTCAAATATTCAGTCAAGGGAAGAAGAGAGAAAATTTCTATTATACAGATGATAATTTGGAAGAATATGAAGTTCCCATATGATAGAATCAGGAGCCTGTGAGCTACTTCTTTTGGCTGCAGGCAGTGGCCTTGATTTGGAACACAGTGGCAGATGCAGTGGATATGGTCACAGATGTTACAAAACTTAGTCTAGTGTGAAACAAGCACAGGAAGGTAAGCACTGTGATAGGTGAAATATAGGTTGCTATTGATACACATCCAATTCTGCATGTAGAGGAAGGATGGGAGTTAGCCAGATGAAGAGGAAATAAAAACATGTTCCAGAAAAAGGCAACAGCACATTCTAAACCACGGACATGAGATGGAATTTGGCTTGTTCAAGGAAAACATGAGAGGATATAGTCAGAATATCCCTGTGATGAAGGGTCTTATGAACCATGTTAAGCTGTTTGGGCTTCTGGTTGAAGACATGGGACACCACTGGAGGGTTTTGAACTGAGGAGCAACATCATAGTTTCGTGTTGAAATATTCTCAACGCAGAGTGAATGTGGGATCAAGACTGGGAGTTGATAGCTGTTGTAGCAATAGGAATGAAGACGGTGAATGGTGGGCTGACCGGTGGCAGAGCAGTAGAAAGTTCTGGGATTAATGGAAAGTGTTGACTGATTGGTGTGTAGGTCAAGAGAGGAGCCAAGATGAGTGCCAAGCGGCTGGCTTGCCAGCTAAGTTGATGTGGTGCTCTTCTCCAAGAAAAGGAACCATGGCAGAGGTGAAAAGCTCAGATTTGGAGATGTTGAGTTTGAAGATCGTATGAGACATCCAAGTGAGGGTGTTAGGTAGGCAGTTGAAAAGTATGAGCTTGGAGCTCAGGAGGTATACAAGAAAAGCCATGCAGAAACGGGCCTAGGAAAGAACTCTAAGGGGCATCTGTGTTTCAGGGACCGTCGAGTAAGAAGAGTCTGCAAAGGAGGTTGAGAAGGAGCAGCCAGACTTGTCAGAGGAGAATGAAACCGGGCCACAAGGGCTATGAGACGGTTTATAGAGGAAGGAGTGGTCAGCAGTATCAAACACTGCTAATAGATGGAATGAGGGCCACCAGCTGCCCATTGGTTTTACTTCTAAGGAGGTGACTGGTGAGTTTGGCAAAAGCAGTTTCCACAGAGGAGTGAGGATAGAAGGCAGTTTACATGGGTTTGGTGAGTGGTAGATGAGAAAAAGAAGGAAGCAGTGCAAAAGCCGGAGGGGAGTGTTGAGTCTAGGGTGACTTTTGGTTTTCTTGTTTTAAGGAGAAGGGCTTAAGGCCCATTTCACTATGAGATGGAGGACCTGCTAAAGAGGAAATGTGAACTGTGTGGAAAAAAGGAAGGAATAAAATAGATAATAGAGGTTTCATTTTCCTTATCGAGCTCCTTAGTCTGTGGCTAAAATTGTGTAGGCTCTTTCTCTGAGGAGCTCACACAAATTCTGAAATTATCTCACATCATAAAATTGAAAGGAAATGTGACAGAGAGTAAGAGGCCAGGGGCCAGCCTGGGCTTCGCCTGTGTTGATGTGCTGCTAATGGTTTTCAAATCAGACACACTTAGAATGGGAAATGTCTGTAGACATTAACTTATCCACCTTTTGATTATGCGTACCTTTAAAATAATTGTGAGATTAAAGGAAAATTGCAGGAATAGTAAAAGGAACTCCCAAAGGCCCTATACCTAGATTCACCAATTGTGAACATTCTGACATATTTGCTTTCTCTTTCTCTCCATATATCCTATATATAAAATTCAGTATTACTTATTGAATGTAATAAACATTACATATAAGTTTCACACATATAATATATTTACTTTTTTCAGAACCATTTGAGAGAGTCCCTAGCAGATATCATGCCACTTTACCCCTTAAAACCTCAATGTGTATTTCCTAAGAAAAAAGATATTCACTTACACAGTCACAGGACAATTATTAAAATCAAGAGATTTCATATCAATACAATACTATTATGAAATCTACATTCTTATTAAAATTTCATCAGTTGTCCCGATAATATGCTTTACAGCTATGTTTATCCCCAGTCCGGGATCACACATGTCATTTAATTGCCAAGTCTCTTTTATCCCCTTTAGTCTGGAATATTTCCTCAGCCTTCCTTTGTCTTCCATGACATTAATATTTTTTAAGAGTATAGTTTAATTTGCAGTTAATTTGGATTTGTTTGATATCTTCTCATGTTTACATTCAAGTGATACATTTGGAGCAGGATGTTCAGGGAAATGATGCTTATCTTTCTC
Source organism: Carlito syrichta (assembly GCF_000164805.1). NCBI lineage: Eukaryota > Metazoa > Chordata > Mammalia > Primates > Tarsiidae > Carlito > Carlito syrichta. The sequence continues at coordinate 137,336 of NW_007246917.1, forward strand.
AAGTGCATCACATCTGAAGACTTGCCCTAAGATCAGTAATATTAATTTTGACTGTTTGGTTAAGACTGAGTCTGCCAGGTTCCTTCACTATAAAATAACTGTTTACTCCTTTGCAGTTAATAAGTATGTTGTAGGAGATGCTTGGAGACTATATAAATGCCCTGCTTCTGAAGTGTTCACCCACTGTTTAGCATTTATTGAAGATTTTTGTCTGAATTATTGTTATAATAATGATTTTTCTAACTCCATCATTCCTTCAATGTTTGTTAGTTCCTTTTATTCTACTGTAGGGAAGAGCTCCTCTTGCCTTTTTGTCTCTTTGTCCTCTCTCCCTCTCTCTTTTATACAGACTCAAGGGTAATTTTAGAAATTAATACTCTATAGCATCTTCTTCCACTCTCTCTTCTATTTCTCCACTTTTTTCTCCCCTCTGGGTTTCCTTTACGTTATCTTAATTACAAGTAATTTGTAGTAAAACCTTACAGAAGATAAATGTGGCCAAGACACGTGGTACATGGTGACATAACACTAGAAGAGTCACTAGCCTTGCTAGCTTCCATGTAACACAAGAATTGTTAGCTATTTTAATTAATGCTTTTATACCACAAATTAACTACTAGTGCTTTTGTATACATTTTTGCTTTTCTTTTAAGCATGTTGCTCCAACTTTATAAATTACAGGTAGATTGCATTTTTCTGTGCTTGTTAAGCAGCACACTTTATTATATAATTGATTTAAACAATTGAAAGCATAAATAATCTGGGGTCATTATACTCTTTTATTAAATTAGCTGAATTGCGACCAGTGCCTGAAGGTAGCTAGGGATACTAATTAACTCTTTCAGGTCATCAGGGAGCTGTTTGGTGCACTGCAAAATGATAGACTTCACAGAAACACTACAGTTCGTTATTAGTGAGCCAGGGATGTGGGAGCTCTCTGAATGCCATATTTCCTGGGGGGTTTAGATGCAGAGAACTCAGGGGTGCGAGTGGGTGTGTGTGTTTTTATGTCCCACATGAGGAAGGATTTTGAGGTAATAATAGCTGACACTTATTGAATGTTTATTAAGTGTCAGACACAGCCCTAGGCACTTTATACAATTGGTCTAATTAATTCATTTAATTAGAGACACACAAGAGTATATTTCCTCACATTTACCTCACACTGAAATAGTTTATAAAGTGTTTCTATATAGACAACAATTTTAAACAGCATGGAACACTGATTTATTTTTTCCCCCTTTTTATTCTTAGCACTTCACAAGTGACATGTCCAAGGAGGTCACATGGCTAGAGTGAAGAGTAAGGACTTGGACTCAGAAGAGAATTCCTAGTGTTCACTAGTTAAACATGGCCCACCTTTCTTTTTAATTCTTCCTTCCCTTCCTTCCTTCCTTCCTTCCTGCCCTCCCTCCCTCCCTCCCTCCTTCCTTCCTTCCTTCCTTCCTTTCTTCCTTCCTTCCTTCCTTCCTTCCAAAAGCAGGAGTTTATTAAGAAGACAAAAAAAAAAGCTCCCAAGCAGGAGGGAAACTGAAAGAGGGTTACCTTCTTTTTTTTTTTTCATTCTTTTAATTGTGGTAAAATACACGTAACATAAAATTTACCATTTAACCATTTTTAAGTGCGCATTACAGTGCAACTGTCACCACTATCCATTTTCAGAACTCTTCTCAGGTTGCAGAACTGAAACTCTGTACCATTAAACACTAACTCCCCAACGTCCCATCACCCCCTTCCCTCATCCCCAGGCAACCACCATTCTACTTTCTGTGTCTATGAACTTGACTCCTCCTGGCACCTCACTCATATAAATGGAATCATGCATTATTTGACTATTTGTGACTGGTGTATTTCACTTAGCATAATGTCCTCAAAGTTGTAGCATGTGTCAGAATTTTCTTCCTTTTTGAGGCAGAATAACATTCTGTTGTATGTAGATATCACGTTTTGTTTATCCATTCATACACTTATGAACACCTGGGTTGCTTTCACCTTTTAGCTACTGGGAATAAGACTGCTGTGAAACATGAGTGTAAAATTACCTCTTTGAGACTCTGTTTTCAGTTATTTGGGGCAGATACATAGAAGTGGAATTGCTGGATCATATGGTGATTCTACTTTTAATTTTTTGAGCAACCTCCATATTGTTTTTAATAATGACTATATCAATGTCAAGAGTTCTCTTCTCTCCATATCCCCCCAACCTTTGTTATAGTTTTATTGTTGATAGTAGCCATCCTAACAGGTGTGAAATGATATTTCATTTGTGGTTTTGACTTTCATTTCCCTAATGATGAATGATGTTGAGTATCTTTTCATTTACCTGTTGGCCTTTTCTACACCTTCTTTAGAAAAAGTTATACTCAGGTCATTTGCTCATTTAAATTTTTTATTTTTATTTTTATCTACTTAGGGGGAACAAGTGCAGATTTCTTGCATGCGTGTATTGCATAGTGATAAAGTCTGAGCTTTAGTGTACCCATTACCCAGATGGTATATATTTTACTAACAGGTAATTTTTCAACCCTCAACCTCCTCTCATCCTTTCACTTCTTAGAGTCTCTAGTGTCTATTATTCCACTCTGTATTATCATGTGTACCCATAGTTTATCTCCCACTCATATGTGAGAGCATGTATTTATGATTTATTTTCTGTTTCTGAGTTATTTCACTTAGGATAATAGCCTCCAAGTTTCACCCATATTGTTGCAAAAGACATGATTTCATTCTTTTTTTTTAACTTCATCCACTTTTAAATTGGGCTGAGAGTTTTTGTTATTGAGTTGTATGAGTCTCCTGTATATTTTGGATATTAACCCCTTACTGATATAAGATTGCAAATATTTTCTCCCATTCTATGGGTTGCCTTTTCATCTTGTTGATTGTTTCCTTTACTGTACAGAAATTTCTTAGTTTGTTGTAGTCACACTTGTTTATTTTTGCTTTTATTGCCTGTGATTTTGGTATCACATCCATAAAATCATTGCAAAGACCAATGTCATGGAGATATTCCCCCATGTTTTCTTCTAGGAGTTTTGCAGTCTCAGATCTCATGATTATGTCTTCAACCCATTTGAAGCTGATTTTTGTGTATAGTGTAAGGACTTAATTTCATCTTTTTTTGCATGTGAATATCCAGTTTTTCTAACTATTTATTGAAGAGACTATTTTTATGTATTTGTGGCACCTTTGTTGGTGATTGGTTAACCATATATGTGTAGGTTTATTTCCAGGGCTTCTATTATGTTCCATTCATCTATATATCTGCTTTTATTCCAGTACCATACTCTCTTAATTATTATAGATTTATAATATAATTTGAAATCAGAAAGCACAATGCCTCCAGCTTTGTTCTCCTTGTTCAATATTGCCTTAAGTTATTCTTGGTCATTTGTGTTTCCATATGAATTAATAAAATTGTTATTTCAATTTCTGTGAAAAACACTGAAATTTTGGTAAGGCTGTCAGTGAATCTGTAGATCACTTTGGGTAGCATGGACATTTTGACAATATTGATTCTTAAACCATGAGCATAGAATATCTTTCCATTTATTTGTGTTTTCTTCAATTTCTTTCATCAATGCTTTAAAGTTTGAAGTAAACAGATCATTCACCTCCTTGGTTAAATTTATTCCTATTTTATTATTTTCAATGTTATTACAAACGAAATTATTTTCTCATTTTTTTGTATAGTTGTTTTCAGTGTGTAGTAGCACAACTGATTTTTATTTGTTGGTTTTTGTATCCCACAACTTTACTGGATTCATTTATTATTTCTAACAGATTTTTGGTAGAGTCGTTAGGGTTTTCCATATATAAAATCATGTCATCTTAAAATAGTGGCAATTTAACTTTTTCTTTTTTGATTGAGATGCCTTTTATTTGTTTTTCTTGCCCAATTGCTCTGGCTAGAACTTCCAGTACAATGTTGGGTGGGAATGGCAAGAATTGGCATCCTTATCCTGTTCCTAATCATAGAGGAAAAGCTTTCAACTTTTCGCTGTTGAGTATGATGTGTTAGCTGTCAGCTTGTCATATATGACCTTTATTGTGCTGAGGCACATTTCTTCTATACCTAATTTTTATCATGAAAAGATGTTGAAGACAGGCTTGGTGGCTCAGCCTATAATCCCGCACCTTTGGGAGGCTGAGGTGAGTGGATTGCCTGAGCCCGTGGGTTCGAGACCCGCCTGGCCAGCGAGACCTCATCTCTACAATAAATCAAAAAATCAGCCGGGCGTGGTAGCGCATGCCTGTAATTCCGGCTACTTGGAAGGCTGAGGTGGAAGGATCGCCAGAGCCCAGCAGGTCAAGGCTGCG
>NW_007246917.1:141675-201621 GCF_000164805.1 Carlito syrichta
ATCTGGGCAACAGAGTGAGACTCCAACTCAAAAAAAAAAAAAAAAAAAAGAAAAGATGTTGAATATTTTCAAATGCTTTTTTTGCATTTATTGAGATGATCATCTGATTTTTATCCTTCGTTCTGTTAATGTGGTGTATCACATTTACTGATTTGCAAATGTTTAACCATCCTTGCATCCCAGGGATAAATCCCACGTGATCATGGTTTATGATCTTTTTAAAGGGCTATTGAATTTGGTTTGTTAGTATTTTGTTGAGAATTTTTGCATCTGTATTCATCAGGGATATTGGCCTATCATTTTCTTTTCCTATAGTATCCTCGTCTGGCTTTTGTATCAGTGTAATACTGGCCTTGTAAAATGAATTTGGAAATGTTTCTTCCTCCTCAATTACTTGAAAGAATTTGAGAAGGATGGTTATGAATCCTTCTTTAAATGTTTGGTAGTATTATCTAGTGAAGCTATTTGGTCCTGGGCTATTCTCTGATGGGAGGTTTTTTTATTATTGATTCAGTCTCCTTATTGATTGTTGGTCTGTTCAAATGTTCTGTTTCTTTAAAATTAATGCTCTTGTTTCTAAATTTAATGAAAATTTATTTAGGATTTTGCATTTAGATATGATGTTGACTCTTGGTTTGAAGTAGATGTTCTTTATCATGTTAAAGAAGTGCACTCATTTTCTTAATTTACCAAGAATTGTTTTTTCTTCTTCTCTCTTCCTACCTTCTTCTCTTCCCCCTTCTTTCTCCACAACCCCATTTATTTCTCTTCTGGTGTGGATGTGACTTGCATAAAATGCCTTTCACACATCAATTGAGATGACAAGACTTTCTAACTTTGATCTATTGATAGGATGAGTTGTACTAAAAAGATTTCCTAATAGTTCACACCTTTGCATTCTTGGAACAAATCTTATATGATCCTATGCTAATATTTAATTTCCTTCTGGATTATATTTTCCAGTATTATATTCAGGATTCTTGTACTTGTATTTGTAAGATATTTCTGTAGGTTTCTCTGGGCTGTCTTTGACAGGTTTTGCTTTCAGAGTTACCAGTTTCATTAAATGAATTCTGCACCTTTTTTACTGACTTTTCTATAAGTGTTTAGAGAGTATTACCTGCCAATAGTAGACTTGTTAAAATTCTTCATCTGGGCCTGGCATCTCATTGGGCCTGGCACTGGTGGGGGGGCAGTTCTTTGACAACTTTCCTCTCACTTATTTTTTGGTTATTTACTTTTTCCAAATTTTTAAATATATTTTAAAATCAATTCTTTTAGTTTACATTTTTCTAGGGAAAAGTATTTATTTCCTCAAAATTTTAAGATTGGGATAAATCTTTTTTAGAATTCTTTTATAATACTAAAGTATATTTATCTATAACCTCCTTTCTCATTTCAAATGTTATATTTTCTCTCTTTTCTTTATTAGACTAAGCAGATATTTGTGTATCCATTGATTTTTTAATGTCCCAGCTTTTAGATTTATTAGTTAAGTTTACTTTTATTAAGCTGACTAATCCACTGAAAAATTCATTTCTTCTTTCTCCCTGCCTTGTTGTTGTTGTTTCCCTAGCTTCTTGGATTAAATATTTAGTTTAGTTGTTTTTAGCCTCTGTTATTTAATTTCAAAAGCATTTAGCACTATATGTTTTCCTCTGATAATGATTTAGGATGCTTCTGGTCCTTTTAATGTAGTATTCTCATGTCATTCATTTTGAATGTTCTATAATTGCTGTTTTGGTTTTCTCCTGTACTCAAAGTTATTTAGAATAGCCAAGCATGGTTTCTCACATTGTAACTTGGGCCTGTTGTCATAATCTTCTTTTTTCTTTCTACAGACATGTTCAGGGAAGAGTGGTAGTAGTTTGGGGAGAAAGAGGGGTGACGTGAAATTGTCAGCATACCTTCTTGCCCATGCAATTTCCCTCACCATATACTTCCCTGTCAGCTCTCATACCAGCCCTCAATGGCAGCAATAAGGAAGTTTTATATTTAAAAAGAAAATAGCCCCTTACCACATCATGGTTGAAGTCACCAGTTACATATCACTTAGATAGTTGTATCGTGACAGTGTGTGTGTTAAATAAATGCTTCTGGAGCAGATCAATGAAAAGAATAAATATTACTAGAATTATGAAAAAAAATCACCAAAAATGTCCTGCTCCCATAACCTGACCATGATGCTAAGCGATATCATTGTGCATTTTGGAAAACAAATCTTGAAAGAGAAAAACATGGTTGATCATTGCAGTTAAAATTGTTTTTTCAAGTCAAACTATATATTAAAGGGACCAAGGAAGTTCACATCTCATAATTACAGTAAAGTTACTTGCAAAGGGCTTGGTTCTGTAATACCAGTACTTCTAAATTATCACTTTTGCCCTCGGTTTGTCCATTTATCTTAGGGGCCTAAGACAGGCTACCCCCATTAGTCACATAAAGACACAGGGAGCTCTTTTCCCCAGGGGAACTCTCTGGTAATTTGCACTGATGCTCTGCAATTTATAGTTGACAATTTTTCCCCCAAGTTAGTTTGTCCAGTTTCCCTAGTCACCACACAGTCTGGGCGATGTGAAGATTCACCTGAGTCCATGAACTCTCCTTACTGTCTTTATATTGCAATCTTGATAGAAGCATAGTTTTGCTTAGCCCTGACTAGCTAAAAAACAAAAACAAACAAAAATCTAGTAGGTTTTTGTTACTCCTATAGCATTTGGGTGCTACACTATAAAGAAGAACATCATCATATGTGTCTTAGGATGAGGTTACATGTTTTCTATATTTACTAGCCAGTGCTGATAGCAATACGAATTGGGGTCAAGGAACTACTCAATTCAGGGGCTTCCAGAAAATCTTATGGAAATTTTGCATATTATTGTATTTCTGAAACTTAACCTCAAAACCTTCTTGTTAAGTTAAGGTAGTTAGTTGTACAATGCCACGAATCTGGGTTTTTATATCAGACAGCTCTATGTTTGAAATCTGCCTCCTGCTAGCTGTGTGACATTCTGCAAGCCACACAATGCTAGTACTACTGCTAGAACAACAAAACTATCAAACAGGTATTGAGTGGCTACTATACACTAGGCAGAGTTTTATACTTAGTGGTTTATGTTGTTTATACTGACTATCTCATTTAATTCTCATACAAACCTTGTGAGACAAGTACTATTATCACCTTATGAGTAAAAAGAAGAACTTAATTCTTCAAGTACACAGAGTTAGCATAGGATCTGGGGCAGGAACCCATTGTCCTATCTCCACATTACAAGCTTTTAGCCATAGTCAACTGCCCCCCTTAGCCTCAGTTGCCTAATCTGCAACGTTAAGTGCTAAAATAACTCTCTTTTAGGGTTGGCAGGAAGAGCAAGGATCAAGTTGTTAGGCTCAGTGCAGTCTCTGCATCTGAAACTGGTCATTCATTATCACTGCTGGTGGTGTTGCTATAATGTAATGTTAGTCAGTTTCTAACAGGAAGGAACCGCCTTCTTTGCACACATTTCTTTGAACAGAGCCCAAACCCTACTCACTTAGGAAAGGCTGGTAGAATCTCTACAGTTTCAGCAAGGAACAAGATCAACCAATGACTCAACACCCCAAATGTGACAGGTTTAAGCCTACCTAGATGTATAGACTCTCTAGTAATCTGCTGCTTATAATAAGATAGTTCTTTCCTTTGGAGCCATGGTTAATATAGGCATGTATCTAGGCCCACAGTCCAAAGTATAATTTGTGTCTTTTGCTTCTTCCCACAAAGAAAAGATCTTTCCAGCTGGTGGTTTAGTCTGTCATTCTATCTGGGATATTGCCCAGGCAACTTTGTGGAACTATCTGACCCTATAGCCAAAACCTACCCAAAATCTCTATGCAAAGCAGCCACATCCAAAGCAGCAATCTGGTTCAATGGTCCCTTCATAAACACTAACGACTAATTGAGAGCAGTGTTACAAAGCATCAGTAGCTACTTAACTGTGAGCACAAAGGCTAGATGTGTACATATTACAGGAACACATTTATACTCTAGAGAAACTTTGGGGCCAGACATCAAATATTTGGTAGCTATCAACCAAAGTCTCCCAGGCACCAGGAGATGATTGTGCAGAAAAGGCAGGACTTGCCAGATAGCTTTGAATCCTCAGAGGATAGTCAGCTGGCTGTCACCCAACGACCTCTCACCCAACAACATATGGACAGGCAGAGGATGTACAATGCTACATCCAGAGTTCTCCTGCTCACTGCCCTCCTGCCACGATGGGCTCCAACCATGGGTCATATGAAAAGCACTTAACTAGCATGTTGCACAATTATTTAAATACCTCCCAGGCTAAAATGTCCAGGTCTAAAGCAGGGTTTCTCAACATATGGACTTCAATCTGCCTATATCAGAATCATCTGGATATTTAATAGAAATGCAGACTCCTCTGCATATTTGTCTGTTTATTCGTTTATTGTTTGTCTTCTTTGCTAGCATGTAAGCCTTGGAGAGTAGAAGCTGTCCTGTTTACCCTGGTACTCCAGTTCCTATAACAGTGCTTGGCATATAATAAGTGCTCAATAAATGTTTATGGAATAATTAATTCCTGAACCCTATGCTGACCTACTGAATAAAAATCCCCAAGAATGGGGCCGAGGAATCTGCATTTTAAAAGGTACTTAAGTTATTGTTATGCACACCAAATTTGAAGAACCAGAGTTCTAAAGTTATTCAACCAATTCTAAGATAGACCAAAAGATGAAAGGTTTTGTCCATAGAGGTCCCCCACACTCACTGTCTGGTCAGACACTAAAGTAAACATATTAATATTCTTTGGTTAAACTCATCTTTCTAATTTTCTTTTCCTTCTAATATTTTTCAACAAATATTGGTCTACCACCTGTTGTATGTTGGGCTTTGGCTTCTTCTTAAGATGACAAAACAAATAAAGACACATTAGAGCGATACCCATCTCTTTCCAGGCTACCAAAATTGAACACTTGGAGTCAATGATTTGACAACCCATGCCCTCCTCCTGCTCGTGGCTCGCTGATAAAAGAATGAAACAGACTATATGCTCATTATTGTTTTCCTGGCAGGCTTGACGGACACCTCTGATTAATGAAAATCAGATATTATCTGAAAGTTTTATCTTATCTTAAAACCTTTCCAAATAGGTTTCCTATATGTTTGACCCCTTCAAGTTTGTTCTGGAAGCTTTGCATTTTATTTCCAGTTAAAACCCGGCCTTTTTTTTTTTACCAGCATTGGATCTTAGGTAGTTATTTCATCTCTCAGCCTGTTAGCCTATTTGAAAAATGAGAAGGTTCAACTAGAATCAGTTCTTAAACCACTTCCAATTCTAATGTACCCTAATCTCTGACTTCTCAGTGACATCTTACTGCCTTATCTTAACAAGATGCCCTAATGTGATCAGATGAGTGTCATGATTAGTGATATAATTAGTGATTATCAAACTAGAGTACTGAAAATTCTCTAAGGCAAGGTGTTTAGCTTGTGGAAAACTTTGGTAAAATTTGAGATTTGCAAAACAATTTCTAAGAATTCTCTCTCCCAATTTCCATGTTTACCTGCAAAAATACTGTGGCAATTATAATGTACTTAAATTTTATGTAAAAGATAAACATAATACCCAAATTTTCTCTGAAATTTGAACATATTTGTCTACATCAGGGCTGGAACAAAGTGCTTTAGTACAGCCTAATCTAGAAGAGGTTGAAAATCTCTGCTTTCAGGGAGGCCCCAGGCAAAGCTGTGACATGTAGGGAGGAATGTAAGGAGTGACATGCTCTCTAGGGTTTCTTTCTCCCAACACACCATTCTCCCTTCCATCCTTCTGTCTCACAGAAGTTCCCCCAAAGGTGGGCTGCTCTGAATCTGAGCCATATGTACCTATAAGATCCTTTCCAGCCTTACAAACTAATCATGAATAATTGTCCATTACTCTTGTCCTGGTAATTGCCTTTCTTTGGGAAACAGTGTCACCTAAATCTGTGATTCTCAATGCTTTGAGATTTAATGTCTGCTATACATTACAATTATGTTGTCACACCACCTTTATTAAACTGAAATAAAAATGATAGAAAATATCACTTCCCTACTCACTCTATAATGCCCAAATTATTTTTTTAATGAAGAAATGTTTAAGAAGTGATTTGTAATAAAATAACATATTTAAATGTGGAAAATCTTAGGTAAAACAACACTAGAAACTACAATGAAGTAATTCAATGCTTGTTGTGCATCTGAACTCACAGGAAAAGCTACAGATGTGCTGTTGAATTAGCGACAAGGACCAGAACCCCATTCGCTACTCACTAAATGTCGATAGCATTCTCCAACCACTTATTGTGATAATCACCTCTAACATAAGTTATTTTTCCGAGTAATCTCTTAGAAACCTAGATCAATGACTCTTCTGTGAAGTTTGGCCCTTTTAGCAACCTCGAGAAGTCTATTTTGGTTTAAAGAATATTTCACTGCCTCTAGTACCATGCAACTACTCTGTTTTTTGTCTGTTTTTTCCCCTCCAAACTCTAGAAATAGGAGTGTCACACTGCATAGAAAACAATCTCAACAATTAAAGCTAACACTTATTGAATGCTTACCATGTACCAAGCCCTTTTAAAATTCATTTTGAGCCAGGCACAGCAGTTCATGCCTGTAATCCCAGCATTTTGGGAGGCAGAGGTGAGAGAATTACCAGAGCCCGGGAGTTCAAGACCTACCTGGGCAACTTTGTAAGACTTCATCTCTACAATAAATAAATAAACAATTAATTGGCTGGGCATGGTGTACATGCCTGTGTTTCTAGCTACTTGAAAGTTTGAGGTGGCAGGATCTCCTGAACCCAGCAAGTTGAGGCTGTGGTGGTTGTGGGCATGCCACTGCACTCCCTAGGCAACAGAGTAAGACTCTGACTCAAAATAATAATAATAATAATAAAATTCATTTTAATTAATAACATTTAATCCTCATAACGCCATAAGGGAGACTATTTTCCAGGGATATTTGGCACAGGAAATTAAGTGATTTGATTAAGATTACACATCTAGCTTCTTGTAGAAATCAACTCCTCCAATTATCATAATAGTAAGCAAAGTACTATCTGTGTTTTTATTTTAGGAAACAAATTTTTGTAATGAAAGGGTGCTTATTTCTCTAATAACTTTCTATCTAACTGTTGGAAACTTGAGCCCATGAGATCCTGGCCTGCTTTATATTTTTAGCACTTGAAATGCAGCTTTTTGTCTTCATATTTTCATTCAAATGTTTCAGCATGGATTTTCTCTTCTTGATATTTCATCTAATATAAGATTGCAGGTCAATTCATTAAAATATCTGGAATAAAAAAAATGTAAGTTCTTCTTTCATTGCCAAATGTCTTGGTCCAAATCAGGTTTGTTTTAACTGAATTAAGAAAATGAACCCTTAAAAATAGGGTTCTGTATAGAGTAGAAAGACATTAAGGCTGTTCTATAGAGAACAACACAGTGTACTCAGGAGTCTCCAAAATGTGCCAGAAACTACAGTCATTCATCATTCAGGCAGGTAAATGCATTTCTTCTTGGAAACAGAGTTGTTTTAACTGAGCATTATTATCAATGGTTTAGGGTTATACTTTACCCTTATGTGGCTGCTTATATTATATAGACAACAAGGTAAATTACTCAAAGCAAATCTATAACATATGTAATATATATATATATGTGTGTGTGTGTGTGTGTGTGTGTGTGTGTGTGTGTGTTTTTTCCCCAGAGGGAAAATGATGCCATCTGATCTTGAAAGAAGGATCCTTGAAGTCAAACAGAAAGTAAGTTTCCTTAGGTAGCTTTATCCAGCATATGTTTTTATTTCCATTCACTTTTATTTTAAAAAGAGAATCTAAACTTCAATCTCCCATGTTTAATGAGAATATAGAATTCTGCATTCATCATTATTTATTTCTCTGAGTTAGAAACTGCTCAGAGCTGCCTTGGAAAAGTTAAAATTACTGAATTAATATTATATACAGAGACATTGTATGGGTTTCCAAAACATTTGTCTTCCTAGGTGTTGAGGGTTACCATTAAACACACACACATTAGAAAGATCTTTTTGCACAAATGGGAATATCAGAAAGCTGATGCAGCATATGTGAGTTACTATTGCATAGTTATTTGAAAGGGGCTGATTCTTTCCTATCTAGGTGCAAGCTGATATGATCATATTTTGCAGGAAGCAATTTAAAACCCTTTTTAAAAGTAACAAGTACTGAAGACCTGCCAAAGGTTCCCACAAAGCCCTAGAGAGTCAGTTACTTTCCCAGACGGTTCGTAAATTAGAAAGTTTGTTCTTAGAGCTGTTTATCTTTTAATAGATATAATCTACGGTTCCTGGTTTAACAACATGCACATGCATTTTATTATTGTAAACTCAGGAATAATTATCTCTTTTCATATGACACCACCACCCGTCCCCCACCGCCACCCCTTAAAGCAGCAGTTGTAAGTTTGCCTGGTTCTTGTACAGGTACTAGAACTGCATCTAGTAACATCAACTACAAGATTAAATCTTTGCTGCCACCTAAAGACTGACTCTGTAACATCATGTTCTGCAAACCAATGGGACGGAGTCCTTACAGAATTAGTGACTTGGTTAATTTTGTTTGTGGCATTCTGCCTTCTTCCAGCAACAGCCTGTTATGTCACTCTGTTTCCATTTAGCCATGGCTAGAGAGACTGAGGACTACTCAGATTGCTTTATCCCATGTGAGCCCTCCCCTCTGAGGTGCCAGATATATTATTTGGGCATTTTTCAATTAGAAATAATGGACTGGTCAGAGTTTCTTCTCTTCATTCTTCTACCTGGGGATTTGGTAAGCTCAGAGGCCCTGTTAGGAAGAAAGGAAACTAGATAGTGAGCAGAGGGAGTAACAGGGGCCAGAAAGTCTATCTGGAATATAAAAATGATTTGTGGACATCACTGACAACCTCTGGGTTCAGTGTAGCCTCCTCGGAGAAGCTGAATGTCTGTTCTCATAGGACACAGTCAAGGTCCACAGCATGCTCTGGAGAACTGAGATTCCAGAGAGTGAACAATGATTCATATCAGGCCCCAGGGTGTAAATAACCCTCTTCATGGTCCCCAGAATGCAGATGTGTGTGCTGGGGGAGAGCTTCATTATTTTTCGTCAGCTTTTAAAAAGAATCTTTGTCACCTCTGGGTTTCGGCACCCCCCCCAAAAAAAAAATCTTTAAACCCCTGTTTTACATTTTTTGGGTCTTCTTATTTGCATAGGGATTTGTTCCTTTCCTCGTGAGTGCCACGGCTGGAACCACTGTGTATGGAGCCTTTGACCCCCTCTTAGCCGTCGCTGACATCTGCAAAAAATATAAGATCTGGATGCATGTGGATGTAAGTATCTCTTAGGGACTGGCTGCTAGAATGTCCTTGCACATTTTTCATCTGGGGCTCATGGAAGGAAATTTGTTTTCTCTCTCTTTTTTTTTTTTTTTACTTGTTCAGATTATTTTCAAAATAGTGATATTTAAGCTTTTAAAGATAGCAGAGAAAAATTAGCATACAACTCACACGGTACATAACATGCACTAGAAACAGCCCGAGGCTGATTATGCCTTAATGATCCTGATTTGGTAATATTTTTATTTCTATGATTGGTACCCAAGCTGAGTACTCAGTTCTCAATTCATTAAACCATTGTATCCATGGAAGAATTCAGCGTGCATACACAGTCACACATATGCAGATCTTCCTCCCTTAAAAGAATGATCAAGAGGGTACAAAGGAGTTGCATGTATATAGGAAACCCTGAGGATAAAAACTCAAGCTCCAGTTAGGTATTCATATACAAGGGTGAACCCCCCAAAATATAAATGTCTTTTGGAAGGTGAGCCCCTTGTAGTACAGGCCTCCTTCACTAGGTAAGTTTCTAGGAACCCATCAGCATCAGTGTACCAGCTAGCATTGTTGTGAGAGTTGATTTGTGGAAGAAACGTTCCGAGTTGTGGCAAACAGGTAACTGGTTCTTCCACCACACAACACACCTGCCCACCCTGCGGTGAGTGTTCAGCAGGTTTTGACCAAAAATGGCATGACCCCCATGCCCCACCCTCCCTATCACCTGATTTCACGCTGGCAGTTTTTTTGGTTTCCCTGGATGAAACAAGTCCTCAAAGAGAAACGATTTGCTGATGTTGAAGAGGTGAAACAAAAAACAGCAGAAGCACAAAAAGGCATCAAAATTGACGAGTTCAAAAACCGTTTTGAGCAGTGGAAAAAGCATCTCGATAAGCATATTGCATCAAATGGAGAGTACTTTAAAGGTGACTGGAACTTAAAGAATAAATACACAATTGTTATAAGTAAATTCTGGTTTGGGGAGGTCCTTCCTTGTATATAGAAAGAAAAACAGACTTGACAACTTACTGGGAATGCAGACCAATTTCCTTAGCTTGGTCAGCTAAAAAGATAAATTATATTTGAGATGTTTTAACTCCAGGCCTTCTCCCACTAAACAATAATGGAGATGTGCCCACCAGAACATTTTCAAATGAAAACGTGTCAATTTCTTGAAGGATGAATGGAAAGAATTTAAGTCTAGATCAGTATTACTCAAAGTGTAGTTCAAAGATCAGTTGCCATAGGCAAACTGTTTGTTAATGACCTGTGATAAGATAAGAAGTTTGTGCCAAATCCTCACTAATCATAAACTAAGCACAATGTTTAGCTCAGCTGATATATTTTTTCTTTCTCAGTGGAAGAATTTATAAGTTGATATACATTATGGTGCAAGATTTTTATGTTGCTATGGGGCTACACTTCGAGTAGCATGGCCTTAGATCATTTTGGCTTTATAATAAGTACTCAGAACAAATTAATTCCTCTTCCTTTAGAAGCAGAAAACTTCTACAGACTAAGCTGGGTTCACTTCCATAATTCCAAATTTATCCTGCAGAGTGATTACCAATCTTGTTTTCCTTCCCTGATTCCCAGTGTGAATTGTTTATTAGGCTACCAGAGACCCCTTCTTGTTATACACAAAAACCCTGAGGAAAGATTAAACAACTCAGGTACCATCAGTGACTTGGATCTCAGAACTGGAAAGCCTGCTAGGTCTTGTTGGCTGATTCAAGAAGAGAACTACCTGAAAACTTTAAACATAATAATGTCTGTGTGTCCTGAACCAGCGGATGCTATGGCCTTTCCTCCAGGCTTTCTACTTAAATTAGAACTAGGGAATCTTTTAACCAGTTGTATTCATTTTTCTTTGAAACATATCAAACTTAACACTTATTCTTATTAGTTTTAAGGTTCATTGATTCATTCTTATTAGCTTTAACATTAAACAAGAAAAAAATTTAAATATTACACATTTGGAAGTAGGATAATTTTACAAAGTATAAAAGAACTGAAATTACAACAAAAAGGGGAAAAGTGACTGTATCATAGCAGGTGTTTTTTTTTTCCTTTAAAACTATCCCAGGTTGTTTTTACACACAGGTTAAGGAATGTTAACATTTTCAAATGAATCTCATCTTGACATTAAAGAAGATTACTATGCCAATTCAGATCTTCAGACTTGAATACAAATTGTTAAGGGATGTGTTCTAATTGCTCAGCTAACTGACTGATACAAATCTTTCCTGCTTGTAAATTTTTGGTGATTTTTTTGGACATAGAAATTATCCAAAATTAAATATCAGTTTTAAAAGGCGAGGGGAAGGGTAGCAAAGCTCCCTCTGAAATCATCCAGACTTGTCAAAAGGGTTTTCCCTGAAGCTTGGAAGTTGTTTCATGGTCTGCAGCCCATCTCCTCTACTTAGAACTATGGAGATCATGGGGTTTCTATGCTGAGAACTTGGGCTTTATCAGGACTCACAGTAGTGGTAGTGAGTTAGGGGGATCTTTCTCCATCTGGAGCATACTGGGAAAATGTGTTTGGCTCCTTACACCTATATAAATATAGGATAGAATCTGAGATTTTAGAAAGGCTTTCCATTAAAACTTTGAAGGTCTAGGGCCAGAAGAAGCCACCAACCTGCTATGCTGGGGACAAGGAGATCATTTTCACCTTATGAGACTCTTATCAATCTGGAAGACATCAAGCTATAGAAATCTAGGCGATGACAGTCTGCTACCTTTTTCCTCTTATGATCTTCTTTTTCAGGCAGCTTGGGGTGGTGGATTATTAATGTCCCGAAAACACAAGTGGAAACTAAGTGGCGTGGAGAGGTATGTTGTATTTTTCTTGTTAACAACATTTTATGTTGTTAAAAGCTAAATGTGAAAAGCAAATTACACTCAATTTCCAGGAACTCTCGGAATGCTGTTGAGCCCGCTCTATTCCGACCTGTGTTCCTTGCCATATGTGGTATAATACTTGTGACTATTATGTGAAAATAACAACAAAAAAATCAAATACCCCATCAAGTGACTCAGGTGGAATGTCTCTTAGACATAGAGATTCTGGGATCCAGCCACCAAAATTGTTTAAAACCTGCAGGCAGTCCACATTTTTGTAGGAAAAGACCCATAGCTATCATGTTCCATAAAAGGATAACATCTACTACTTAAAAAATCAATAAATACTTTTGCAAAACAGAAAATCACCTTGTAACTTATCCGTGTTGAAAGTTCAAGTTTGGGTCTAATATGGCTGGTAAGCTTAAAGAGAGGCATACCAGTGATTATCATTTCATGGTTTAATTCCCATAATAACCTTTCCTGACCTTTTCTCTGATTGATGCTGCACAGTACCTTTTATTTAGAGCCTACATAACAGACCATTGTGAAAAGCTGCAAAACACAAAGGAGTTAATATCTGATTGGCATAAAGTGTGTTCGGGTCCAAAGTGGGAGAAAAAAACAGAATGCAAAATATAGCTTCAGGCATTGGTTCTGAACTACATGCAAAGGAAGCCCAGTTCTCCCATCACAGCGAGGCAGGTCAGCCACAGCGGTGAGCTCTGACACTCCAGGCCACAAAGAGAGCCTGAATTCACCAATGGTTGCCAAATGCCCGCCATGTCCTGCCAAGCAGCCAAAGGCTGCCCAGGAAAAGCTTCATGCTGGCTCTGCTCCTAGACATCTTGGCACAATTTCTCTTCCAGGACAAGGAGAGACGATGATAGAATTCAGGAGCATTTGTCAGGACTGAGTATACAGGATGCCCAGGCCAGAACAGACATGCTGGGTGTGCTATATGACACCAGCCACTCACACAGAGAATCCATGCATGTGGAAAGAGGGGGTGGGGTTACTGGGGTGGAATCAAGGATACAGTGCTGAAACAGTAGCAAGAAGGCTGAGGCCAAGTCAGGGAAGACCAGCCAAGACCATGTCAGAGGGTCATGTCCTAAAGTCTCCCGGTCGGGGTCAGGTCTGGCCTGAGCACAGCTGGGTGAAGGCACTTGGAGCTGCCCAACCTCTGATTACCAAGACCCATTTAGATGTGGGCAGGTGAAGGCAGCCATATCTCCCTCCAGGAGTCAGACCGTTCCAGGCCTCTGCTCCTGGTCCCCTGGGGCTTCTGCCAGGCCTAATCCCTTCCCATCTTGAAGATGTGTATGAAACCAGAAGCTTAAGGAAGAGGCAATGAACTAAACAGGGAGAGAGAGACAAAAGTGGCGGGGAGGGGGGGTGGCGGAGAACGAGAACAACTTGGAAGGTGCCTGCTCACATAAACACAACAAAAATTAAAGTCTAGAGAGGTGGCCTATTTACAGTACTTTCTCTTCTTTGAGTTTCTTTCTGACTGGCACAAAAAGTAAGTGGCTGTTATTCTACCTTTGATGCCACCTGCGATTGCAAGTGCTGAGAAACCTGGAGCATCCTCCACTTGAAAGCTCACCCTGAGCCTTAGAAAAATAAACACCCACACATTTTTGTTCTAAAGACTATTATTTGAGAGCAAAGCTTAGAACATTCATCAGGGAACATAAAGTCCTCTCTTATTGCCACAATTCTTAAAACTGTATTGCAACTAAATCTTTCAAATGGAATGGCCAAATATGAAGTCCTAAAAATGAGGACCTGCCAGTGTTCCGCTTTGAGCAGAACCTCCTTGGCCATACATTTACCTGAGAGCAGCCATCAGACTGACTTATTAGCAAAAGACATACTTCCTTTGGTGAATAACGTTGTAGGATCAGTGGAAACTACTGGTGCATAATGTGAGAGGGCACAAGTTTAGGAAAGAAAGTTGACTCACTTGAGGAATGACTTTTTTCCAAACTTCACAAACCAAAGTTTAGAACTCACTCTAAACATAGGGGGAATTTATAGTTGATTCTTATCCCCAAACTCAGCAGTTCCTCAGTGGTCACAGGGGATCCTGAACACCATCGTCACAGCAAACTGGCACAAGCACCTGTAGCTCTCCTAGCATCCCTTTGAGGAACCAACCAAGTTCTCAGAAGACGGTTCTCTTCCTTGCTAGCACAATCAAAATGTCTAGAGGTGGTGAAAGGGCACTCCAAGAGCCCTGATACTCCGAAGCACACCTCTGTGCATTGTAAATGACTCTGGTGCTTACCTGTGATAATTCTTTGGGATACTCCACTCAAGGCTTTAAGGCCCAGTCGAAGGTGCCAGTGCAGCTTCTGCTACATCCCCAGTTGTCCTCCCTCCCACTCTGAGAAGCAGGGGTTCAGAATTTAATTCAACAGTTGCTGAACCTCTGTCATATGCAAGCCACAGCACTAGGCACTGCTTGGGCACAAAGATGAATATGACATGAAGCCTATCTTCAAGGAGTTTAGGGTCTAGTAAGGAAGACTGGCAATTGACAGTGGATTAAAATTCAAGGTGGAGGAAGTAAAGGCTCAAGAGATGGACAAGTGAGCTGATCTGAGAGCACAGAGAAAAAAATTATTTGTTCTAATCAGTGTTATTACAGGGAGGGTCTCCATGACACCGAGTGGGGGAGCGTTGGTGCTGAGCATCATGCGATGAGGGGTGCTTCGTCAGTCAGAAATGGAAAAAGAGGATTCAGGCTGAAGAGCACTGAAGATTAGGGACACAGAAGTTTGAAAGTACAGGGTCTTGGAGAAAGTTCGAAGGAGTTTGGTTGGCAAATGAGATGGGTTCATAGCAGTGACCAGGATGCTGGAAAAAAGTGCAGAAGTTCTGTCCAGTGACTCTCTGCCCAGGGTCTCCCACAGAGCCAGGTCAGAATGCCCCAGGGCTGTTTTCCACAGAGCATAGACCCCCAAGCGGGGAGTCACAGCTGTGTTTGCCACTGTTATGAGTGGAGAGCATTTTATTCCTCAGGTGGGGACAAACAGATGGACAGCCTCTGCTGTAGTGGCCACAGCAAGGTTTTGAGCAGATGAGTAAGATGATCTCGTCTGTGTTTGGGAATGATAATTCTGGATTAGAGAGGATGGATATGGGAGCTGGGGACTGACCAGAAGCTGTTAAACATTTAGGAATGTCTGGGGGAGAGAAGCTGAGGGTATGGGTGGCGCAGTAGCAGCAGGGAGGGAAATGAGTGCATGACCCCAAGAGAGGGGGAGGTGGAACTGCAAGGGATGGGGTCAGGAGAGGGGGGAAAAAAGGAAGGAAACTTCCCACAACACTGAGGTCTGGGGGCTGGATACCTGGGAGGAAAATGGTGCCAGGAACACAGACATAAAGGAGAAAGAACAGATTGGGAAGGATGAACAGTGGAGAGTTAATGAGTTCTTTCGGGGCCCACAGATTTAAGGTGCAAATAAGGGCACAAAGATATGTCTCAAAACAGCCCCAGGGATTCTCTTCTCTCCAACCCACTGAAAACCACACAGCCACATGACTGAATCCCGCAGCAAAACATTTTGCAATGAACCTGAGGCTATTTTTCATAAATTGCCAACATTTCTCAGATAAACCAAGGCCATGTCATCAAATCAATCTGTGTGGATTTTTGCCGTCTTTATGCCTCTGAGAGAGGCAGGACAGAGAATTCCATGACAGGTAGTTGTGGGTCTTGGCAGGTTCTCTTCTAAAAAGACAAATAGGCCACTGCATAGAAATGAACATCCACAATCACAGAAACAGAGGACAGCTGCTTTCCCCTTCCACTAGGTACCCTTATGGACAAAGCTGAGTTCATTAGAATTAGACATCGAGTCGCAGACTATTAAGAGTATATAGAATGGTGGTGTTTGTGTGCCCAAAGTCACAAAGCTTACAAATGACAGCAATGAAATCAATAGCAAGAGCAAACCTTATTTCATGCTTACAGGGTGTTAGGCAAATATAAGCACTTTACCCAAAGTATTTGCAGATGAGGCGATCTAGGCATAGATAGGTTAAGTAACTTGCTCTAGTTCACACAGGTAGAAGGTGATGGAACCTAAATGCAAAGTCATACTATCTGGCCCCTGAGTTCCTCTCTTAACCACTATTACCTTCTTCTGCAGGGCTCAGGTGTCCCTACTCCAGGTTACTTTACAGAAAACAGAGTAAGGAGATATTATCTTGGAATGACCCTTTCAATACCACAATTCTGTGATTGTTCATTCAGTCATTTAGTCCTCTCTCTGGGGGTAGTAATCTGACCATGAACTGCCTTTGTTCTGTTTTCCCAGTTCCAGTCTTACACATATCTGACAGTCAGTGTCAGAACCAGTGAAAACCCAAAGATAAGCTGACTACTCATTGGCTCAGATAAGAACCCCAGGCCAGTACATGCTCTCTGACTGGCTGGCTGACACCTGCCATTCATCAAGTGATGAATGAGATCTTTCCCAGCTTCTCATTTCTTCCCAAGGCTCTCACACTGGAGAGGGGAACAGGTTGAGCCCGCACATAACTCAGTCAGAGCTGGGGCAGCAATCCACAGCTCTCTGGAGAGAGCTCTCATGGATTGTCCTACCACTGTCCTTTCTCCCATGGGCTTGTCTAGACCAGTCACATTCATGATCCTCATTCTTTGGGATACTCCACTCAAGGTTTTAAGGCCCAGTCGAAGGTGCCAGTGCAGCTTCTGCTACATCCCCAGTTGTCCTCCCTCCCACTCTGAGAAGCAGGGGTTCAGAATTTAATTCAACAGTTAAATTGAGACCCCTCAGTCTCACCAAAGGCAAGCTCAGAGGCCCACAAGGCCTAAGAAACTTTGAAGTTTGAACAATGGGATTACCAGTGGGGGCAGTTGCTTTTCCTGGAATGAAGGAGGAGCACAATGGGAGTGAGGAAAGGAGATAAAAGAAGGTGAACAAGGCCACAGACATAGTCCTGAAAGAACCTGGGGCCTTAAAAAATGAGCAATATTTAGTCAAGTAAAGTGAAGGGAGACGACATTCCAAGAAGGGGAAATAGCATTACAAGGCCCAGGAGCATAAGAACAGACTTTTCTGAGAACGAAAAATCTGGAATGAAGGCAATGGATAAAGGAAAGTGAAGGGACACAAGACTGAATGTGCAGTTGGGGCCTGCCTCAGATGTCATGAGCCGTTCCCCACAGTCTGGAATTTGGACTGGAGGAAAGGCCAGAAACAGAACTAGAAGATAATTCTGGTACTAGGTGAAGGCTGAAACGGAGACCAAGGGACAGTTGAAACACAATTACTGTATCCAGATTAAAATTATAATAATTATTTTTAAGGTAACCTGAACCAGGACTGTAGTTCAGAATTATCAAATAACAGAATCCCTGAGCTGGGGTTGCTGTGGTGTGAGCCACTGTTACTGATGACAGCATATCACACTTATCGGGTGTGTGAGGCAAACAAGGGCAAAAACCCCCTCTGCTGTGGGAGCTGCAGTACGTCTTACTTGTGGTCTGGAGAGACAACTCTGGATTGGGGAAAACACAGAAGCAGGGCACTAACTAGAGGTTACCATGAAAAGATACTGTTGAGAAATGTGGTCATCAATGGACTGGGAAGGAGAAATTGACTGAGAAAAGAATAAAATTCAGCCATGGAATAAACTTCTCCCCATCCCAAGTCCAGGCCATGGCAGGAGAGGGACACAAGGCAGCTCTCTCATTGCCAGTTGCTCTGGTCATCATGGATCAAAGGAGGCACCTGGACCAGATGAACCCTATCACTCTAAAGGACTCTGAGATCACTATAGAGGCAGAATGCATGTTGTCCCTGAAACTCTGGGGGCACCACGTATATAGTGTCATCCTGGAATCTGAGGAACAGTGCCAAGAAACTGAAGCTCTGATGTTCATACTCTGAGCTTGTCATGGGGTGCTACCCTCTTACATGATTTGTTTATTTTAGGGCCAACTCTGTGACGTGGAATCCACACAAGATGATGGGTGTCCCTTTGCAGTGCTCTGCTCTCCTGGTCAGAGAAGAGGTATGTCTTTCCTGACTCTGTGTCCCAGTCCATGGGTGGGGTTTGACTGTCTTTGTGCAGTTGATTTTCCCTCCTCATGCCAAGATCGTCAGGTCTTTCCTGTTCCCCAGGAAGTGCTCTTCTAAACTCCTAGCTGAAGGGTAAAGTCTGCTGAATAGGGGAAAAATAGGCTTAGGAGATCTCAACTTACAGAATATAAGCCTTGACTTTCAGAATATAAACTTAAACTTTCAACATATAAAATATTCTCCATGTTTTCAATAAAATACTCCTTTTCTCAACTGTACCTTGCATCCCCTTATCCAGGAACATAGAGGGGCATAAGGAGATTAAGTTTTGGGATAAGGGAATTAAGTGTTGGGATTCAGATACAAGGATTCTGCAAAATGTATTAACCAGCAAAGAGAAGAATAAGCAATGAGCACTTTCATACAAGATCCTTCTATTAATGAGGTCTAGGGTCATTTTCTGTAGACGTTTACCATTGGTCAGTACCTCTGCATCTACCTCCCATCAAAGCTCCTCACTCCTTCATTTTGTTGAGACCCAAGTAAGGAGCTTCAATTTATTCCTATTAAATTTTATCTCCTTAGTATTAATAAAACACTTAGATTAAAGGGATTTTTAAGTACTTTATTTACTTGTAAAATATTTTACTTTTTCCCGATCATGCATAATTATTAACACATAATTATTTTAGAAAACTTGGGCAGAACATAAAATGTAAGTAAATTTAGAGTCATTCAAAGCTCTCTTACTTAGAGATAAATATTAGTACTGTTTTTAAAAAATATTTCCTCTCAGTTTTTCTAGGAATATATAAATTTAAAATATAAAAATAAATATATATTTAAAATAAAATAGCTATTATCTATGTCATATGCACTTGTTAATTCTTTTTTATAATTAACATTATATTGTGAGCATGGCCTTCCAAAATGTGATTTTTAATGACCTCACATTATTCTATCACATAATTTAATGAGTTATATCCCTATGGTTGAAATACTAACTGATATTTTACAAAGTGGCTTGTTAAAATCTAATTATATATCTTTGATCACATTCCTGATTATTTTTCAAAAGTAGATTCCTCAAAGCGGGATTGCTAAATCAAAGGTATTATTATTTCCATGGTTCTTAATACCTCCTATTGTTATCTGCAGATTTAAATAGCATGCCCTCTGTGTCTTCATAGAAGTAATTAAGACAGAGACTTCCCTTCAAAGATAGAGACTTCCCTTCAAAATGAGATGATTATGCTGAAAAATATCCTTCAGACTGGTTTTTCATCAGTTAAAAATCAAATTCAATATATTATCATTTATTCTATCTCATGCAAACTTCAGCTATATTACTTGAAAGAAGAAAATTAATTTTTGTTACTTAGATTTCAGCCAGATGTTTGACAGTGATCCCTGTCACGTCCTTCCAAACCAAAGGCAAATTGAGGGCCAGATGGAACTAGTTAGAAAGATTTGGAACTGATTAGATGACTGCAGTGGAAGGGCCTGCTGATTGGTAATTTGATGTTACCCAGGATAGAGCCTGTGGCTTGGCACCTAACCCTGTACCATTTGTACCATTCAAAATATTCAGTGGTTTGAGTAAAACATAGAAACTTATTAACATCTCAGATGAGAGGAAACTGGGAGGTAGAGTAAATGTGTATAGCAACAGAATCAGAATACATGATGATTTTTGCAGACTGGACCAGTGAGCCACATCCAAAAAGAAAAATTGTTAATGGGGATCTTCATAAGGCCCTGCTCTGAGGTCCGAGTATAGGGTGATTATCTTTTGACTGGACACAGCAGTCGTGTTTCACACATGGCTAAATTGTTGGACTTGTGAAAAGGCGGAGGACATTAGGTTGTACTCTGCAGTTTCAACAGTGAATCAAGAGGAAAAGGCTATTCAAAAAACATTAGCAGCCGGGCTCGGTGGCTCAGCCTGTAATCCTGCGCCTTTGGGAGGCTGAGGTGAGTGGATTGCCTGAGCCCACTGGTTCAAGACCCACCTGGGCAGCAAGACCTCATCTCTACAATAAATCAAAAAATCAGCCAGGCGTGGTAGCACATGCCTATAATTCAGGCTACTTGGAAGGCTGAGGTGGAAGGATCACCGGAGCCCAGCAGGTTGAGGCTGCAGTGGCAGGGAGCGGCCACTGCACTCCAGTCTGGGCGACAGGGTGAGACTCCAACTCAAAAACAAACAAACAAACAAACAAACATTAGCAAGATACAGGAAGTGGAGTTTCAGCATGAAAAGGTGATAGTGTTGCACTCTCCTGATTAAGCCACACCTGCACTGCATTCTTAACTCAGTGCCAAATCGTACAATGTGTCTCACAAGCTGAAGCTCAAACAGTAGGGACCAGTTGGCAAACATGTAAGAGCAATGGTTAAAAGAATTAAGGATGTTAAACCCAGGGAAAAAAAGAAAAATAAAGGGCTAAGAAGAGGCCAGAGTTTAAAGGACTCTCAAGTGGAAGAGGCTCGGTTTTTTCTTGAGATTTTTAGGGGACTAGGTTAGTAACAGTGGGTGGTACAGATTTGATGACAAAATCAGAACACACTATGATTTTTAGGTCTGACTTGGGTTCAATAAAAGGAACATGTTTCTAAAAACTAAGCTGCCCAACAGTAGGAATAAATGAATCAAGAAAGATAACGGAATTG
This sequence comes from Carlito syrichta, assembly GCF_000164805.1. Classification (NCBI taxonomy): domain Eukaryota; kingdom Metazoa; phylum Chordata; class Mammalia; order Primates; family Tarsiidae; genus Carlito; species Carlito syrichta. The sequence continues at coordinate 162,652 of NW_007246917.1, forward strand.
AAAAGATATTGGACAACCACTTATTAGTAAGGATATAGAAAGGATTCCTTTTTTGAGTAGAAATGGAGAAAGTTCTAAATTCCCTTCCACAGCCAAGAGTTTATGATGCTCTGACAGCATTTCTTTCATTGTTGTGCAAGGAATAATGCTGTTCCAAAAGACAGTAATAGTGTTCTCCAATAAGAGAGTTCTCAGTTTTAAAAAGGTTGAGAAATATTGGATTAGAATTAAAAACAAGTTTCATTATTTCAGGACTTAGTGGAGCCTTTAAACTGATGATATGTATTGCAATATTTAAAAAGAAAGGATTTGTGATTAGTTTCCTAGATTTGTTTGACAGTAGAATCTATTTTTTTGTTTTTGAACAGCAACTATTAACATATTTTAAACAGTTTGGGACATGATGTTCTAAAACTTTTTTATGGCTTAGAACCAGGATATTTATCTCACCAAACCCTTCTGTATAAAAAACAACATCACTTTTGCTTATCCTTTCATGCGGTGAGACTAGTGCTATCCAGCTCTTTAGAGTTCGTGTTCTTTGCTTTGTTTTTCCTATTCCAGTAGAAGCTGGTCTAATCAACTTCCACATTCCACCACATGCTGAGGTGGTTTCCCTTAATATTAACATCACCTGGTTGTGAGTTTGCATGGCTTAGGGAAGAATGGTGCAAAGTTTATGTAATCCTGAAACCAAATAAAAGTACCTGTTGCAATTTTCACCTCTTATTGGTATTCATGTGAATGTTCTCTTTCAAATTTAATGTCTTTCTTCTGGTCTAAAACAAGCACACTATACTTAATTTTTCTTATTCTCAAAAATAACTTAATAGATTCCAATGCATATGAAGCCTGAACTACAAGGCAGAGTCCAGTTCTGTTGTCTACCATCTGAGCACTCTGTCTTTCGAAGTGAAATTACAATTATAGTTGCATTGCATTGTGTTTTAGTTTGGATAATTTTTGAAAAGTGTTCTCACTTTTAACTTCAACTAAGTGGTCACATTTTAGTCTTTACTTCTCTTGTCATGAGTCACAAGAGAAACAAAAATCAAATGTCAAAGCTTTTGTAAAATCACAATTATACAGTAGAGAACAAAAGAGTCAAAGGCTTCCAGTGGTTCGTGACAAATTGAAGCATGGTGGGTTTTCTCTTAGGGAGATTGGTGATACTATTTTAGTCAGAAAGCATGATTCACTCACTGTTCTTGGAATAGTTCAATTATTTTGCCACCTATTTCCATGGTAAGGTTACAGTACTGGAGCAAATTCATGGTCACTAATGATAAAACTTTCCACTTTAACTTCCATAAGCAACTGAATATGCAAATACAGGACTGAAGCTCTGACCACTCTTAAGAGAGGAACATGACATTTGAAAGATTCGCTATTTAAATTTATCTCAGAGTTCCAATGTCTTTTTTCCTTAAGATTTCAGCATTTAAAAATGATAGTAGTGAACTGCCTTAAAAGCTATGATTTCTAAAGAGATTTTGAACTCTAACAGCTAAATGATAAATTACTGGAACTACATATTCATAAAAACACTAGAAAAACTGGGATAATAATTTTTCACAGAACCAAAGAAGTCCTAAAATATTTTAGTTATACCAAAACCAGAATTTAAGAATGTTCTCCCAATGAATGATCATCACACGCTGTGACTGATTTACATAAATGTCTTCTCTTAAATGGAGAGTAAGAGTACATATAAGTGTGTCCTCGTTGACCTCTGGTAACATATGACCCTAAGCCATTTATCCCAGAGGTGACCTATTACAATAGCCTGGACACTCTTGTCCTAAAATGGCCCCTTCCTTTCTTTTTTTCTTTCCACTTGATTCTTATTGTTTACTTTTTTCAAAATATACAATGTCCCTTTCTTTTATTTTTTTCTTAATAATTCACACCACAATGTAAATCTAATGGATGGCCAATAGAATTTTCTAAATTGTCTCTTTTCTCTTTTAGGGATTGATGCAGAATTGCAACCAAATGCATGCCTCCTACCTCTTTCAGCAAGATAAACATTATGACCTGTCCTATGACACTGGAGACAAGGCCTTACAGTGTGGTCGCCACGTTGATGTTTTTAAATTATGGCTCATGTGGAGGGCAAAGGTGAGTGCATATAGCCCAGTCAAACATCAACTAAAAACAAAAACTTTATATAGTGACCTCTATTATGGCATGTTGAAAAATTGATTTCCTAATTGCAAATTACTTACTCAAGATTAAGTTTTTTTAATCCTGCATCTAAATACCTACATTATACATGGGCAAGAATATAATAAACCCAATTGTTTTTTTCTATTCAGGACAAATTGCTTCTAATGTTCACTCATGTAGAAGACAAATCCGTTTTGCTTTACATGACAGAACACTTTGATTTTCAATAGGTGTTTGTTGTTGCTATTGTTGGTTTTTTTTAATCCCCTGACTCGGTTTTTATCCAGTGATTGATCCACCTGGGCAGATTAATACAATCTGAAAGTATATGTTTGGAGAACAAAAAAAAAAGCAAAAAACCCCACCATAATAGCTTATTTTTGACATTTTCAAGAATAACTTCTAGTTACAAAGCTAAAAAAAACAAAACCTCTAGAAGTCCCTAACCACCTCTTTTTGAAGGGGTTCTCTGTTTCACTCAGAATTTAGCTGCAGGTGATCCCTCCTCTCTGAGCAAGGTAAATGCTGTAACTAATGGTAAGCAGCACTGGCTGGCCTAATTGTAGCCTTCCAAGAGCATACATTTATGTTTAAATGTAAGCAGGCTGGAAAGATCAACAATTTTATTAATTTTAACCAGACTCCTAACTTAAAGGTCACAAATTAGTGGCTTCCCATCTGGTTTCATTTATCTCCCACAGGAGGCAATGGATAGAGGCAGCTGTATATGCTATAGAAACCCAAATGCAAAAGAGTATTCGAGGGAAACTGACAAACGAAAATGAGAAAGGGAGAGATTAAAGGTGTCAACCTAAATAACAAACAGGCTCTCCAAAAGAAAACATGTTTCTTTGGAATAAAGCATTGCAATGAGAATACACGGGCCATAGAAACCATGTACATATTCAAGGAGTGAAGGAAGACAAAGGTTTTTTAAGGACAAAAATGATGCAGATTACATAATTGTTTTGAAATAATTATCCTTAGCCACAATGATCAATAACAAGGGTGATGCCAGACTGAGGTTGCACAGGAAGTTGCTGGGCAAATAACCTTGCAGAAGTATTCTTTGTATAAGGTTGAAGTGGCCTTTGTGCAAGGTTGTGATTTCTGCAGGCATTTGAGATAGTTTTGTTATCAGTCATACAAGCCTAAGAACCCTCTCTTCATGGCCTTCCCCAGCTCTATTTGTCAGGGTTTTCGTAACATTAGTAGCTTCATTTTTATCCTGACACCTTTCACAAAGGGAAACTGGTTCTCCCTGAGGTCCTGTATGTTTGGGAAAGAGGACACACATTTGGTACTAAGCTCTGTGAGTAGCCTACACAAAGAGATAACAGGCTCAGTCCCATAAGAAACAGCAAATAACTTGATCAGCAGGAGTGAGGCATGCCAGGATAAGACCAGGGCATGAGTTGGTCCTCGTATCTGTGTAAAGAGGTAGGAACCATGTCCACAGTGATGAATCCATATGCTGTTGTTCATATATATTTTTTTAAGTAAGCTAAATTGCTTTAAGCAGTTCAGATAGGAGGCTGGCTAGCAGGGAAAAGAGGGTGCTTGGGAGAGAAACAATGCAATTCACATGTATTTTATGGACTCTCCTTAAAATTCATTCTGGAAAAAAGAGGCAGTTTAAATAGAAAGATGGTCTTGCTTAGTGCAGAAATAATGCTGAAATGGTTTTCAAGAGTGACTGGACTACATATCCTTCAGGCAAGCCTCCTTAATAGTACTGCCCCCAGCTGAGTGTTCTTCACATGCCACTGAGTATCAGGCAGCTGCTTGAAGTGAGGCTCTACTGTGTTGCCTAGTAAGAGTGGTATGATGGGCTCTCTCCTCTTCTGAAAGTTAAAAGTCCAACAAGGACACATACCTGGTCCCCACCATTAAATATGAGACTCTTTCTGCCAAGACATTTGTATTTGGAAAAAAAAAAAAGTCAGTCAAGAATATAAATTATTGGTGTACTCCCAAGTTGTTTTAAAGTGAACAGGTTTTTCATTTCATCAATTGGTGGAAATTTGAAAATAATAACTATATCAGGTAGTAAGTTGAGAAAAGCTTGATCTCTAAGTATTGTTCAAGTTCCCTCTTCATTCAAGTACCATTCTTTTTGCCATCTTCCTGTGGTGCTTTTTTATTATGATGATGGTCAGGAGCTATTTACATAAAATGTTTCTCTCATGGGTCATCAGTTCCTGCTGCTCCCTTTCCTCCTGGAACCTCCTCTCCAGCATGGGGCAACCCATCGGTTCTTACAGAAGTAACTTGGAGGACACCAGGTGTGAATCTAACGACAGGACCAATGAAGCTTGAAGTAAAGGCAAAGGATCTTGTTTTTAAAGTACTAAAATAACAGCACTGGTAGAGGGGATAAAAAGAAGCAAGAGAAGCATCACAGCAGCTGAATTACTTAGGACACACATGCAAAACCTTTTCCTCCTGAGAAACTTCAAGTAGGCAGACATCTAAATGGCGAAAACTTCCAGTTGGTTTACAACCGAAGACTGCCTTTTTTCACAAAATGAAAGATAATAATTATTAAAGTAATAAACTCAGTCCTATAATCTAGATGAGAGGTGAAGATAAGTGTACTCTCACATCAAAAGTGCCAGCCAAGGAAGTCAAAATCATCCTCTCCCCACAAGAAGAACCATGAAAGGGTTGGTTGTACGATCTCTCTTGCTTCCCCACAGGAATAAGGAAACAATTGGGAAAAGAGTTGGGAGGAGGAAGAGAGAGAAGAGCATAGCATTAATTCAGGAAACCTCTGTTATCAGATATGCCTGGAGAATTCTATTTTCTCCACATTTTCTCCTTAGTAAGATAAATCACGTGAAAAATAGAAAACTAAGTATAAATTATTATTTTTTAAACTAATCCATTAATGACGAATGGAGCCAAATGCACTGATGAGGGCCATCATATTAAGTCCAAGATAACTTGATTAGAAACAAATTTATGCAAAAAATAAGACCCCTGATTTAGGATGCTAAGGGGCATTCTAGGTGGTACTAATATATGTTGGTAAAGGCAGGGTGCGTGCCCTCAGTTCTGTTCTTATTGAGTCAGCTTCGCATTTCTTCTGCAGTTATTAAAGAATCCTGGGACTTGATTATTTTCAGTGTTGATAGATTTCTTCAGTGAATAAAGCTCAGTGGCAGACAAAAATAAATAAATACACCTTAAAATTACTCCCCCTTTTTTAGGCTGCAGGGGTGGCTTAATATGTAACAACTGAGGTTTCACAGTAAATCTCTGTGTTCGTATGTGATTGTACAAATTGGCAGGATTCCTTGCACTTTTTAATGATTGGCCTCTCTAATTAAACATGTGACTAACAAAGGGACTGGCAAATGGCTGAGAGGGAAAAAACAGGAAAAAATTATTAAAGGGAAATGGATGCCTGGCATCTTTTGCTCAGTGACTGAATGTTCACTTTCTCTCTAAAATACTAATTTATTTTAACAAGCAGATATTGGGCATTGATTATTGTTCGTGCTGCATGGAATAAAGAGGCTTTCATTTACCAGACAGGATAAACCTGCTTAAGCCTGCTTCAGACAGGATAAGACAGATGCCCAGAAAGCCATCATCTAAGACAGAATAGAAGTGGTCATAAAAGAAACACAGACAACCTGCAGAATTTAAAGGATGGAGGGTGCATTCTTAGTTTGAGAATCAGAAATGATTTATCAAGAGATGACCTTTGAGATGGGGCTGAAACAGGATAGGTAGAAGAATTAGGATTAGTGGAGCGGCTAATTGACAAGGATGGTTTGGGATCTGCAGTCCAGATGAAAAGCAAGAGGGCCTAAACTACAGCAGCAAGGCATTCAGTGGTTATTTCAGCAGCGGCATCCCTGGGGCCCAAGAGTGTTTATAAGAGGGTTTCAGGAAGCAGAGAAGAATCATAACCAGTTCTGGAGATGTCAGGTCTGCAGAGGTGGTAACTGAACACTGGTCAACAGTAAGATCACTGAAGAAGCTAACATAAACACTGTTCATCTTCCTGAAATTCTGGTTTGATAGTCTGAGAGGGGGTCCAAGAATTTGCATTTTAATACAATTAATTTGGTTCTGATGCAGATGGTTCCTCTGAACGTGCTTTGTGAAAACACTGCCACAGGGCTTCATTTATTCATCCATTCATTTAATAAATATACATTGAGCACCTAATATGTGCCCAGCACTACCGATTCTAATTTCCATGGCACACATAGACTCGTGGAGCTCAGGGCAAAGGTGCTGGCCAAGCATTCAGACATTAGGAGCCCATCAACCTCCTTGAGTCAGTCAGCTGGGGCAGCACTCTCCAAAGAAACAAATTTCTGAACCCATTAGATTTCTTCAGTTCAACTTATTCTTAAACCTGCTTCAGATGTCACAAGTCCCTGAGCTATGCTGCCCCCCCCCCCCCCCGCCGCTTAGCTGAGATGAAACCGTGTGTGAACAGGCAGGTGGGCCTATCTCATCTCTACAGTCGCTCCCTCCAGCTTCCCTGTTACAGAAGTTACTGCCGGGCCTGTTCCAAGTGCTCCCAGGACAAGCCTTGGCTGGTTTTCTAAACTTTCTATTAGCACTCAGTAAACACTGAAGAAGGTAAGAGGAAAGTCATTTTGAAAAGTAAGCCCCTCATATGTCCGGACGTCCGTTAAATAGCCCCAGTTCAAGGCTGTTGTGTCAGTTTCTATAAGTCCAGCTCCAGGGCTTCCAGAGCTAGAAACTAAAAGACCTCTGTAATGATGTTCACCCATTACAGATGTGTGTCATTTATCTGTCACCAAAGGAAAACACTACAAAGCCTGGCAGAATACAGCATCTGCATGCTCCCTATGATTCCTTCATCTATTTGTTCAATTAAATATTCGTTGTGCACCTGCCCAATTTGTTCTATCCCAGGTACATTGACGAACAAGAAGGAGCCTGGCGATGGAAAATGTGCACACTGGGAGGGGCCAAGCAGGCATCCCCAGGGTCTCTGATGGTGCTTCTCATCCACAGGAAGAGAATAACCCAGCCCTCCTGTTATTAATGACTTCCATGATTACTCCTATGAACAGCAGAGTCAAATTTTCCCCTTGAGTAATCAAAATAATTGCCTGGGAAATGGAGGCTCTGGCAGAAAAGGAGTCTGCTGAGGGAGCCTTAATGAAAAGGAACAAAAGCACCTTGTTGGGAGGGGTAGGGAGGGAGGCGTTGAAGAGAAGACAGGCACTTGAGAAGCCTGTGGAAACAGTTCTGTGTCAAGAACGTGCCAGAACGGGGCTGAGATGGAACCGGCAGGATGACCCTCAGTCTCCAGAGGGATCCCTGGTCCTGCACTCCCAGCCTACCTAATGAGCTTTGTTCTTCTCTTCCCTAGGGGACTACTGGGTTTGAAGTGCATGTTGATAAGTGTTTAGAGCTGGCAGAGTATTTATACAACATCATTAAAAACCGAGAAGGATATGAGATGGTGTTTGACGGGAAGGTATGTATTTGGATTTCTACAATCCTAAAAAGTTTAGTCGATTCCAATTCTTATCACTGCTGTGTTTTGATGTAAATGATGTGCTGTGCAGGTTAGTGGGGTCATCATGGGGGTGGGGGGAGCAGTGGATGACAAGGTGGCTATTCTGAGCTGGAAAATAGATCAGGCTCATACATTACTCCATATAACGTTGGGAAAGTCAGGCACTCCAAAGGCAATTTCTGATTTAAAGGTGGGAATTGTATTTTGAACCAGCTGCACACATAGATTTGAAATGTCTTGGAATTTTAAAAATTGCTACTCTGGGCTGAATGTGACTCTTCCTTTCCTCTTTGTAGCCTCAGCACACAAATGTCTGTTTCTGGTATGTGCCTCCGAGTTTGCGTACTCTGGAAGACAATGAAGAGAGAATGAGTCGCCTCTCAAAGGTAAGTGCTCTGAGCTCCTCTGCTGTGAGTCTAGGGGGCCTTTCCTGAGCGTATCTTCTTTATGACATATGTGTATATCTTTAAGGAGATCCTGCCACGATGCATGCACTCACCCCTTTCTGTGGGCGCCTGTAGAGTCTGAACTAGTCAGACTTTTATCAACTCTATTTGCTTGTTTTTTGAGAGTTTATGATGTCTTAAAATAAATAATTTAGGTGTCAGTCCAAATCAATTCTAATTTCCATGCACTGGCATTCACAAAGCAGCAAAAACCATTGCTGAAGTTGACTGGTCTTCCAAGTGAAACTGATGCTCAGTTATAAGCACAAAAGAGACTTCAGAGACCAGAAATGGTTAGAAAGCAAAGCTGCTGCTGACCCTCTTGAAATGCCAAGGTCAGGGTTACCCTTTGGGTCTTTAGAGCTGTGGCTTCCCTCAGAAGCAATACTAATAGCCACAATTTAGAGTGTGTACTGTGTCCCAAGTCAACTGGTAAGTGATCGACCCTCAGATGACTTGAAGCCTCACAGCTTCAAGTGGGAAAGACTTTAGTCATCCCATTTTGCTGATGGGGAAACTGAAACACAAGAAGAAAAAGTAACTTTCCCAAAATCAGGCAGAAAGTCTGATTCCAGAGCCTGAGGTTTTGAGCTTCAAGTCATACTGTGGTCAGTAAGACACCCCTTGTCTTTTATCCTCTCCTGCTCTCAAGATTTAAATATGGGTGAAGTAGGATTTACAGTGAACACCAATGGGAGATAGGGCCCCCTTCATGGTGCTGTAGGGGATGGGAGACTAGGGATGGTCATGTGTGCTTGGATCTCAGAAGGTTGGTTGATTGATTGATTGATTAGTTGGGGTGTTCGTTTTGTTAATTATAAAAGAGAACCTCCTCAGGTCACTGCCAGGAACCCAGCAAGCCTCCTGTCACTGCTCAGAAGCTTGGGCTACCTCTCCAACTTTTCAGAACACTTTATTTCCTTCTACGTAAAACGAAGAAAGGATTTTGTGTGTATCTGAAGCCTTCCAAAAAGCTTGTATGTGTTAATACCTGCCCTTAAGCAACCCAGGATCAAACTCCTCAGCAGGAAGAAACTTATACATGACTGAGATCTTTAAACCAAGACTCCTAATTAGAGTAGTGAATCCCTGCCCTGGCTGTATATTAGAATCATCCAGAAGCTTCATAAAAAACTCTGGTGACTAGGTCTTATCCTGATAATTTAATCAGATTGCTCTTGGATGGGCCTGGGAATGGTTCTAAAAGTTAGCTAGGTGGAGTCCATCTTGAGATCTCAATCTGCAGCTCATCTTGAGATCCCTGACCTAGAGGAATGAATGGCAGGAAGCTTCTAGAACTAGGATCCATGGTGCATATGTCTGGGGTGGGAGAGGCTGTGGTTGTGATTGAAGGTTTAATGAAACTGGTTCATTCCAGGATATGAAGCCTAAGAGGTGGGAGGGAGGGAACAGAGGTCACATTGGACAAGATGATGAGCACAGGCCATAAAAAGGGGGAGGATGTCCTTTTTTTTGAGTAAAAATAATCCATATTTTTGCTGGAATTTTTATGGTGTAGCTTCTCCATAGCATACATTTTCTTAACAGTGATTGATTTTATTTAACAAGTTAGAAATTAGATGCTTCCATTCCTATTTCCTTTCACTTCTTTAATGAACCAACTGACCAGACTGAGAATCTGGAGTAGCTTGGCTGATTTCATTTGTTGAATCACTGCATCATCACTGGGATGAGGGTTGGGGCAGGATGGAAATACAGAACAAAAAGGTTTTTTTCTTTATTTTCTGAGCCAAAGTCAACTCTGAAGTGCCCCCATTTAAAAACAACTCTTCACATAAGCTGTGATGGAGATGGAGATTATTTCCTGAGGACAGCAACTAAAATATTGGTAAACTGTTTTTAGACTGTTGGAATTCAAATTGGAAAGTCACTGGGGATTCCAGAATGAATACTCCTGATTTTTCTCTCTGCCGCAACTCCATTTTTATTACTGTAATAGAGAGACTTCAGCAATTCAGATTTGGAAATGTAAATAGGGTCACATGAAATATCAAGGTTAACTTTTCATCTACGTCTGTAGTTTTTCAGAGTTTTAAGACAGTTCCTTATTCAGAGTGAAATCCTTAGAATATAAAGTCTAGGAATCCATAAAATATTCACACACACCACACACACACACACACACACACACACACACACACACACACACACATACACATACACACACACAAGCACACACACTCCCAGAGGGAAAAGAACGGAGGTGAAATAAATAATTGGTACTGTCCACTATTGTAGTAATAGCTGTTGCCGAGTGGGGTGTAGTGACTTGCGGGTCCTTTGATGCACTACTGAAAGGAATTTCAGAGCAGCTGCAAAGTTTTTAAACAGAGTTTATCAGTGAGAAAAAAAAGAGAGATTCATGCCAGAGAAAGAGAGAACTGGCATGGGAGGATCTCCTGAAAAGAAAAACCATACTTTTGCTCTTGACTAAAAGCTTGATATGTTCTCACAATAATTGATATGCTAGAGAGGGTGGAGCACAGGTTTCCCCTGCAGAGGGATTACCACATCTCAGTCTCTGACAGGACACAGTGCAGGCTTTTCCCAGAACACACATTCTGTCCTGATAGGCTGACTTGCCAGACATGGTAGCTATGAGCTAAAAGGTTGTCTGATTTACATTTCTGTAGCTTTTGATGCCCAGTCAGGGACCCACCTTGATGGGCTTTTCTCTGATGAGCTGAGGGGGTGAGGTGGCCTGGGAGTCCACACTGAATCCACATTCTAGACAGGGAGATTTGGCCTGCAGAAAAGACGTCTGGACGCTTCCTTATTTTAAGCTAAAAATTGCCTTCAAGAAATGTATCTACCTATGTCTAACCTGCACTAACTGCCCTGCCTTGATAGCTATGTGTGACTATTTACATTTAAACCTATATCAATTAAAATTAAATTCAACTAAAAACTCGGTTCTCCAATCACTCTAGCCACATTTCAGCTGCTCATCTTGTGACCGGTGGCGTTGTACTGGATAGTACAGATACAGAAGATCCCCATCATTCTATAGAGTACTCTTGGTCAATGCAAATATAGACCTAAAGTAGAAGGAAATGTGGAGTCTTCTGTGTAGTGTACAGAAAGAAGAGAACAAAGTTCTGGACAAGACAAGGCAGAGGATTACTCTTTGTACCCTCTTGTCTGGTACTTTAACATACATGAGGCACTCATATTTTAACATACATAAGGCACTCAAAAATCATTTGTTGAGCTAAAGTACTATCTTAGTCACAGGCTTCAAAAACAAACTACTATAGGTTAGGTGGCTTATAAGCAACAGAAATTTATTTTTCACAGTCAGGTCTGTGAGTGCATGTGGCACCTGGTCACTGAGGTGGCATAAATGAAGAACATGTGGGATGCTGTAGGGACCTGACCAGACACAAATGCCTTAGACACAGAGAAGTGGCAGCAAGTAGACTCTGTGTCAGTGTTTATCAAACAAGAATCAAAAAGACTGGTCTATCAATCGCCTCTTGTGTTTCTTGTTCTTCTTTATCATCTTCTTTTATTTTGATTTTCATTATTCTTGATCATTATCTTCATGTCTTCTGTCAGCTTTCATAGTCTACATGGATTGATGGACTTTCAAAGGGTCGTCAGTGGATTTAATACTAAATTGGCAAGAAGTGGTTTGGCCTTATATTTAAAGTGACTCAAAGTCTATGGTATTAAGTGTAATGGGGAATGTAATTGGTGAGATTTTAACAGTTTAGAATGTCTTATTTGTGGTTATTCTGCATTTTCATTTTTCAAAAATTTCTCTCAGATTTCCAAATTTTAAAAACATAAGAGGTTTTCAAACACATGGTGAAAAATACATTTCTATGATATCTTGTATCTTCTATGATATATTTTACGATGCTTCAATATGAACCCTCTTTGGAGTAAACAAATGTGGATTCGCATTTTGGAAGAGTCCCCTGGCTATTGCTTTCTGAAGGATTGAAAAAGTAAATTGCACAAGAGAGAAAACAATACCCTAAAAATCTTAAGGTAATCCCAGAGAGCTCTATTGATTAAGCCTTTAGTGAATTCTTTAGCATGCAGACTCTCTCTTTCTCAACTGGCTTTCTTCAGCAAAACCAATAGTCTACCCTCCCAAAAAAGCCTAGAAATAAGTGAAAAACTATATATATCATCCAAAAGACCACCAGGATGACTAAATAGTAGAAAGGAGAGTTTTAGTGGAGGCATCAGTTTGTAAAACAAGAAGAGACAGTCTCCAACATGTGCTGAAAGTGCTTTTTCTTCCAAGATGGGCAAGACCCATTAGATTTTATGCCTCACAGGGCTTGCTTCACACAATAGAGTCATACATATTCAGTAGGTTTGGGGGAAAAGCTATACATATTTATGAGGTAAGCCAAGCACTTACTCAATGGGTAAACATATATGTGTCATACATCCCATGGTCCTTTTGGGACAGGGTTTCAGCATTAAAATAAGGTGGAATTTGGCTCTTTACATCAAGTGGTGAACTATAGGGCACAAAGACAGTTTGTGCCCAGCCTCTGCTAGCTGCTGAAACTGGCTTAAGGTCTGCAATTGGTTATCAGAAGAGAATGTTTGTAAGGCTGATCCTCTGTCCATTCAGAGTTGTAGTGATCTGGGTTGTAAATCAGTTAGGAGGGGTCTGATGGCTCCTATCATTAGGGATTTTAGAGTCCTGGGAATTTAGAAATTTGACAACCCAGCAGGGCTCTGAACTCTCAACCTGAAGGTAATTTGGTTTCCTAACCTTAGGGTCCATCTTAGTTAATAAAGAAGTGTCAATTTTGGACTCTCAGATCACATATATTTATCAGAATCATATTTTTCTTCTTAATTTGCAATTAGTGAATATACAATGAAGTAGATGTTCCATGTTCCAGCTAATTTTAGTTCATCGGCATTTTCTGGAAGCAACCAAAAGTCATGTGTATTTAGACAGCTGTGATTTCTGCCAACTCAGCTTATTTCAGGAACTGAGGGGATTCAGTCTCACTTTATGCTAAAATCTGTTTGGGATGTGGCTATTAGCATTAATCTTTTGACCCTTGATTTGCATTCATCTGAAAAGTTGGAGATGATTATCCTTAATAATTAGTGACATTCTTATGTGTTTTTGCTTGAATTGCCCATGAAAACTAAATGAGAATTTAATTCACTGAGTAATGCATTGTCATTATTTTATCAGTTCTAAAGAGAAAGTACGGTTTATTATACAAATAAGACTAAGGAATAGCTTTGTGACTTTTCCTTAAATTCTTGCAGCCATGTGGTTGTTTTTTTTGTTTTGTTTTGTTTTGTTTTATTTTGAGTTGGAGTCTCACTCTGTCGCCCAGACTGGAGTGCAGTGGCCGCCCCTGGCCACTGCAGCCTCGATCTGCTGGGTTCCGGCGATCCTTCCGCCTCAGCCTTCTGAGTAGCCGGAACTACAGGCGCGCGCTACCACACCCGGCTGATTTTTTGATTTATTGTAGAGATGAGGTCTCGCTGCCCAGGCAGGTCTCGAACCCTCGGGCTCAGGCAATCCACGCACCTCAGCCTCCCAAAGGCGCGGGATTACAGGCTGAGCCACCGAGCCCGGCTAGTCATGTGGCTTTGGAATTCCTTTTCTAATTTGATTTCTCTTTCCAGGAGCCACATTGACTTGACATGCCTGGCAGCACAAAGTGATAACTTTCATGTCCCTTAAGCTAAAATATTCTAGCAAATCTATTTTCAGAACTTAATCCCAGATTTAGATATTTAAAATCTTTTAAATATTTATTCCTAGGTATGAGCACAGTGCTCTGCATACATTCTTAATCCTTTAGGTGAAAGAAAGATCAACCCAACAAATATTCCTCTTTACATCACCTCCCTATGGAACAAGGACAGGGCAGGGAAGGATGTAAGAACTCATTAATCTAGAATCAGAACATCTCGGTACTGGAATCATCATCCACATTTATTTTTAAATGAGGAAATTAGGTTTAGAATGTAAAGTGAAGGTGAAGGTGAAGTCTATCTGTTTACTTTTTCTTTAGTAACAGATAAATGATTGGGCCTGATGGGAAACTTGATGGTTTTGTGCATTGAGTACTTTGAAGCTGAAAACTTCATTGTTAACCAATGATTATTTAGGAATTGATATTTGAAATTCACACATTCATAATAACGTTCCATATGAATCTAACTATCCTTCTTCTTCTTCTTTTTTTTTTTTTTTTTTTTGAGTTGGAGTCTTCCTTTGTTGCCCAGGCTGGAGTGCAGTGGCACTCTCGCAGCCACCACAGCCTCAACCTGCTGGGCTTAGGCGATCCTATCCTTCCTTTAAAATAAGCCCAACTATAATGCAAGGCATGGGCCCCATTTTGAACTGAGTTTCTGACCATGTATATCTAAGCTTTAAAGCTTCTCTGACATCTACCATTCTACAGATTTGCAGCAATGAACTTAAGAAAATAGATGTTGTATTTATAAACTCCAGTGGTAAATATATGTGAACAGATCATACATATAGTTACATGTGATTTAAATTTGTGCCTCTTTCTAGATAGCTGTTATTTTTATGCTAGTCTTTATAGCAACGAGAACTCAGAAATCCCTCAACATGTACCCAGCACTGTGCCGGTGACCAAAAGAAATGAAAGAGGTTGTGCTTGCCCTCCAGAACCTTATGTCTGAAGTAGACAGAAAAAATGTATGTATTCACAAGTAAGAGGATGATAGGAAATTGGCATATGGTCAAAATCCATGGGGAAGATTTACATATTTACAGCTGAAGAATAGGGAGTACCAATAGACTGGAGAAAGGCTTCATAGCAGTTATAGGACTGTGATGGCATCTTGGAGTGTGTGTAGGATCTGAACTGGAAAAGAAGGAATGCTGAGCAAAGAGAACAAGTGTGACATGGTAACATTAATGACAAGACTGAGGGGATAGAGGTACAAGTGGTATATTCAGGGGATATTGAATAAATAAGTCTTGTCAGAGTTAAAGATTCATTTTGGCCTTTGTGCTGAGCTAAAGAGTTTAAAGTTAATTTCACATACAATAGAGAACTACTGAGGTTGTAATCAGCAGTTTGGCATAAATACAGCGTCTGCAATAAGATATGTATATGTAACATATGAGTGCTAAGTCCTTGTGGGTTCAGCTTTTTGCACTAGCTTGATCTGTCATCATTAAAGAATATTCTTCAAAATATCTTATAAACTGAGACAATGCAAAGAGAGAATAAAAAACTAGAAAGTTTTGTGGGATCTCAAAAAAGTTGCTGAAAGTCTGCTCATCTTCACACATCACTTGATACTGAAACAATCCTTTTGGTAACAATTCTTTGAACTTGGTTTTATTCCCAGTGTTTTTACATTTTCTGGGGGGAAATCCCACCCCCAAATGTTGTATTGGTAAACTAATTAGCTGTGGGCCCAGTGCTAGATTCCTCCCATTCTCCCAAAACATTAACTAGAAAGTCAAGGACAAGGTGGCAAGCATGTGATAGCCTGCCACTTATTATTTCTCTTGTCATCCTCAGAACTTTGAATGTCTAGAACTGTTCTAGTCCTTTAGTCCCAAGAAAACTGGAGGCAATTCCTTGAAGAGAAAACAAATGCGATTCTGATTGTTAGTTAAAAACTAAAAATGCTGCTTGCTATTTGGGTTCTTTGACTAAGGGGAGAGTCCCAGGAGAAGGTCACCATGCTGATATGGTCTCTCCCACAGGTGGCTCCAGTGATTAAAGCCAGAATGATGGAGTATGGAACCACAATGGTTAGCTACCAACCCTTGGGAGACAAGGTCAATTTCTTCCGCATGGTCATCTCAAACCCCGCAGCAACTCACCAAGACATTGATTTCCTGATTGAAGAAATAGAACGCCTTGGACAAGATTTATAATAATCTAGCTAACCAAGCTGTTTCACTTCTCTAGGTAGACAATTAAGTTGTCACAAACTGTGTGAATGTATTTGTAGTTTGTTCCAAAGTAAATCTATTTCTATATTGTGGTGTCAAAGTAGAGTAGGATTTAAAAATCAAGAAAACATTGCTCCTTTTAAAATCCTTTCTTAAGTTTAGAATACCTCTCTAATAATTAGTTACAAAAGGCTGTGTTCTAATCAATAAGAAAAAGCTTAAAATTATTATAAATACTTCCCATACTTTTCATATAGTATGCAAATCAAACTTTATTTTCACTTCAGAGTAGTAGGACTGAATAGTGCCAAATTGCCCCTGAATCATAAAAGGTTCTTTGGGGTGCAGTGAAAAGGATAAAGTAAATATAAAATGTATGTTGACAATAAAAACTCTTGCCTTTTTCATAGTATTAGAAAAAAATTTCTAATTTACCTATAGCAACATTTCAAATGTATTTAAATACATATAATTTTACAAAAGGAAAATATATATATATTACAAAGAAATCCTATTTTGTAACATATAGATTTTTATTTTATATGGGTTATACAAACTGCAGGGGCAGATATAAAAACTAAGCGAGATTTTTTTTTCCCTCTTTCTTTTGATGGAGGCGCAATAGCACACTTAGCAAAGTTATTTTGAAACACAGACCCACAAAATTCTTAAAAGGTGTGATTCCTTCTTTCTATGCATGTTATAGCTTATCATATCTCCCAAGTTAGTATTTCAAAACAAACACAAAAGAATACTGCAAGTTCTTTAAAATGATTTATCAGATTGGCAATAAGATTCTCTTCCCATTCAGGTTTTCCCCTCAGTTTACTCCTAGCAGACCCACTCTTAAGCATGACAAGCCAAACTGTATCTTAGATGAAGTTAGGGTAATCGTCTCTATTCTACTTCCCACTTCAGCCTGTTTTGAACAGAAGGTTGATGCTGCTTCTTGAGGCATCTTCCCCTAACAGTATTATTTTATTAGGCCATTTGAATTAATGAGAGAAAATAAAATAAAACCTAATCAGCCTGAGCAAAGAGGAATGAAGTACACTCCCAGAATATGGGGTAACCAGAAAATTAAACTTGGCCTTGGGAGAAGAGATCTCTGTGGGACTATCATGACATCATCCTGAATGCCATATTGCCATTTTGCCACTGTCTAGGAAGGAGTAATTTGCCTCCTGGGCAACTGCTTATTCCCATTCCCTTCTCATTTCTACCCGTGAAAGTCTCTCCTGCTAGAACTCTCTATCACTGGGATCTCAGATAATTAATTTCTATTCCACCAGTGTTTCTTTCCTTTTCCTGAAATGAATTCCTCACCCTAGCTTTTGAGCCACCATCTTTAAGACCTTCTAAATTTTAATCGTCTCCCATCAAGATCCCAAGTAACCAGAGGTAATAAGAGCCTTAGAACTTAAAATTATATTTTTAAAATGTCCATCTTCCCTGCAAACCTGATGGAGAGACATGAGCTAGCAAAACCTTCCATAGAAGGTTTTAAAGAGTACCTCAGATTGTCTGATTCCAAGTGCTGGTAGGAAAGCTACAGACTTGTATATGCAGACTACAAATGCAAATTTAGAAACATTCTCTCTTTTGTATGGATCAGGCAGTTCAATAGTGAGAAAGACTACAGGTATACAAGAAAAGAGAAATGGCCCTTGCCCTTCAACAGATAGAAATGCCCTATAATGTAACCACAGGATCCAACCACCTGAAATCTTCATAAACTTGCCCCTGCATTATCTCTCCCAGATTATATACAAAACATTGACACTTGATTGGAACATGGTTTGGGGCCTTTCTGTATAGAAAGCAAATGACTCACTATGACAATTAGAAATAAACTCTTTATCTGTGCTGTAGAATTCCAGGAAGAAAAAGTCTTTTGTTCTAGGCTTTGTCTAATGACTAAGTATCTCTTTCCTTTATCAAAATTGACTGCTGAGAATAAGTGTGTAGTTTCCCAGCTATTTTAAGCCCAAAGGTCCCACTTCAGAGGCAGAGACACTAACTGATCCAGCCCGCTGTCCTACTTGGAGAAGACCAAACAGTGTGGAGACTAATGCCCTGATAGACCTGCCCCCTCTACTCCAGAATACTTATTCCTTGGGGCACAGACCCTAGATCAGAAACTGCTGCTTTTTAGCTTGATGAGATGACAGAATGTAAAAGAACAATCTGTGCCTGTGCATGAAATTCCTGCAAAACTATTTTTACCAAGAAGTTTTCTCTCCCACTCTCCTACCCCTTTCAGGTCCTTTCTCAAATTTGCCGGGGTGTCTTGCTCAGCTCCCGTACAGGAAAATCCCTACCAGCCATGGCCCAGGAGTTTCATAAATACTCCTTAAAGTAGATCTATAATCTGTTCAGGAGGGAGGGGTGGAAGAAGTGAAGGAAAGAACAAAGGAAGGAAAGAAAGAAGGGAGATTGTTTTGAATATTAGCTCAAATTCTAGTGCCAAAGGTCTTTATGTGGGACCATTCTTTACAAATTCTAGAAGAGTTTGGTTTTAGCTTTACTCAGAATTGATATGGCCATTTTCATTTATACAGCAATATTGTGTTTATTATTTAAGATACTTGAAAAGAAAGTACGGTATGTCTTTATCTGAGACCTGTATGTGATATGGACTTCATGTACTATCACAGGATGTGAGGAAAGAAAAGGAAATCAATTGTATGTGACTGTGTTGCCTTTATTATTTTGATAGTACTTTCTTGTCCCTCAGATTGGGGTTGTGCACTTTAGATCTGAACTGTACAGTGTTGCGATTCAACATGTGTTTCTGTAAAAGCTTGTACAATATATTATTGGTATGTCTTTTTCTGTGTGGTAGCTGTATTGAACTTTGATATTATGAAAACTACATTTCTTCCTGCTCTCTCTTCTCTCTCTCTTTCTCTCTCTCTCTCTTCCCCCCCTAAACTGTATGCCCTCCGCATCAGCTCTAATAGAGAACATGCCCTCAGCTAAGCCCTCTGCTGAGAAACTTCCTTTGAGAATTGTGTGATTTCACAATATGCAAGGTGAATATGACTTTGTCTCTGAGAATAGAAGAAACCAATCATGGAGTGTCACCCTGCCAAAACCACAGGTTTTGGCCCTGCTGGGGGTGGGAGTCGGTGCTGCTACCCAGAACATGGACCAAGGAGGCACAGGTGTAAATATAGTGGCCAGACAAGGAATCAGGAATCCTCCAACTGGGTATCATCTTGCACGTGCTCTTCTGTTTTAAAATGCTAAATGCAAACACTGTGTATTTGTTAGTTACGTGTGCCAAAATACTATTCCCAATTGGTGTTTCTGAATGACATTGACATTTCCCCAACATTACTCCATTATTAAAGACAGAAAAAAAATAAAAACATAAAACATACGAACATGTGGCAACCTGTTCTTCTTACCAAATATAAACTTGTGTATGATCCAAGTATTTTATCTGTGTTGTCTATCTAAACCCAAATAAATGTGTAAATGTGGACACATGTCAGGCCATGGATGCTTATTTCTGACTCTGCCTGATGGTGGGGGTGATTTTCAATGAATTACCAGAATCAAAAGCCCTTCACTTGCTATGGACCTCAGTGTCTCTAGGTCTTTGTTGGGAGAAAAAAGCCCGTCTACCTATAACTTCTGAAGAATATTGTTACCCATCCTGGTTTCTCCTCCAATCAGACCTGATCTTCTTTTTTTAAAGTAGTTTATTATGGAAAATTTCATATACATAAAAAAGTGGTCAAAATAGTATAAATTCCTAGGTATCCTTCACCCAGATCCAACATTTACTGATTCCGAGCCTGAATCTTGTTTCATCCTTTCCCCCTCTCCAACACTAAATTATTTTTATATGAAACTGCAAAAGATAAAAACTCTTTCTAGAAATGTCCTCGATGCCATTATCATAGCTAAAAGTATAATACTATTGCCATGATGATATTAAATATCCCATTAATGTTCTCATTTGTCCAATGCTCAATTTTATAATGCAGCCTGTGGCCTGTGGCCTGTGGCCCAGGAATTGCCCAATGTAGGTTCCACACAGAGTCAACTAACATCTTTCAGCTTCCTCAGCTGAGAAATGAGGGGGCGAGACTAGCCAATCCCCACAAAAGAACTTAGGTGGAAGATGGTTTAAGATTATAGGTTTATAAACACAGAGGAGCCCTTAGATGCATTAATTAACTCAGCTAACCTTTATCAAGGGACTATAACTTGCTAGATGTTTTCATGTATTAATCCAGCACCTTCATTTTACAGACAGAGAAATTGAGACTCAAAGAAGTTAAGTCATTTTCCAAAGTTAAACAGAGAATTCACTGTACCAACAGCACTTTTTGATGAGTTGTGATACACATGGTGAATCACAACTCAGCACACCTAACCGTTCCTCATTGCCTGGCTTTATGGAATCTGTCATATGTCCCAACCTATATCTCCCACCTCCTCTGTTATGAGTCTCCTCTGTGCTCAATGCCCCATGGGCCTTTGCCTTTGCTGGCCCTCTTCCTAGAATACGCTGCCACCAGAACTTTCCACACCTGGCTCCTTCCCAGTCGGGCTCAGCTCAGCTGCCAACCTCCTCAGTGAGATCTTCCCAGACCACCTAATCTGAATTTCATCATTATGTACCATGTCACTGCATTTTTAATAACAATATTTTCCACAAACTTCCATAATACCATAATGGGAACAATCCAAACAGTTGTCTACATACAGAAACTTGTGATTAAAATCAGAATTCTCTCAGACTTTACCATTGTCAAAATGAAAATATTCACACATGTATATGATGGGTTCAGGACATGCTATCCCAAAATACAGTACCTTAGCATAGGAGGAAATAGCAGAAGCAGATAGGTCTCTCTGACCTTCTCCAGGAGCAGGCCGTAGAAACTAGAAAAAATTCCCCTCACCCCTTCTCCCCTGAAGCAAGACATAAAAACTAGTTGACCTCCCTGTGACATTGGGCATAAGAATATCATTTCAAAGGGGTTCTCCCTATACCCAGAAGAAAAGAATTCATTTATCTCTGAAGACACAGGGACACAGAGACAAATCTGAAGATACAGGCCTTGCTAGGTTCCCTCTGTTCATTGTCCTCCAGTCATACTCTGCATGACTCTCCATGAAAATAATATTTTTCCCTGAGGGGGAGGTCTTCATTTTTGAAGACTCCTGTGTCACATAAAACCTATTTTAAAGAAATGTCTTTGTTTTTTTCTTAATCTTTTATTATTATTATTATGGATGCTTCAGCCATGAACCATGAGGTAGGTGAGAAATCTTTTCTCCTCTTCACAAGCTGCTACATGAAGGGCAACCTGCCCCATCCTAAAATCCTCATATGATACAAATACTAAAGGCTTTTTCATAGTGTTCTTCCCTAAGTTAATTTTCTGTGATGACTCTCACCTCAATTAGAGCTATCACAGACACACCTCGTTTTATTGTGCTTCACCTTATGGTGCTTCATAGATATTATGTTTTTTACAAAGTGAAGGTTTGTGGCAACTTTGTGTTGAGCAAGCCTATTGGTGCCATCTTTCTTTTTTTCTTTTTGAGTCAGGGTCTCACTCTGTTGCCCAGGCTAGAGTGCAGTGGCAAGATCACAGCTCACTGTGCCTCAATCTCCTAGGCTTAAGCAATCTTTCTGCCTCAGTCTCTCAAGTAGCTAAGACTACAGGTACACAACACCACATCTGGCTAATTTTTTAAAAAGATTTTTTTGTAGAGAGGAGATCTCACTATGTTGTCCAGGCTATTCTCAAACTCCTGGGTTCAAGTAATCCCCTTGCCTCGGCCTCCCAAAGTGCTGAGATTGTAAGCTTGAGCCACCACATCCAACCAGTGCCATTTTTCCAACAGCTTGTGCTCATATTGTGTTTCTGTGTCACATTTTGGTAATTCTCACAATATTTCAAACTTTTTTTACTACTATTATATGTTATGGTGATCTGTTATCAGTGATCTTTAATATTACTATTATTTGGGGGCACCACAAACAATGTCTATATAAGATGAAAAAATTAATTGATAAGTGTTGTGTGTTCTGACTGTTCTATCTTATCTCCCTCCCTTTCCTCGGCCTCCCTATTCCCTGAGATCAAACAATAAAATTGGGTCAATTAATAAACCCTGCAATGGCTTCTAAGTGTTCAAGTGAAAGAGTCACACATCTTTTACTATAAACCAAAAGCTAGAAATGATTAAGCTTAGTGAGGAAGGCATGCTGCAAGCCAGGACAGGCTAAAAGCTAAGGCTCTTGTGCCAAGCACTTATCCAGATTGTGACTGCAAAGGAAAAGTTCTTGAGGGAAATTAAAATTGCTAGTCCAGTGAGCACATGAATGATAAGAAAGAAAAACAGGGGGAGAGAGGGCACACCTCATCCACAAGAGTACCCGCATAATGAATATTTGTATACCTAACCCTGAATTGTACCCCACATCTTTAAAATAAAATTTTTAAAAAATAAATAAAGAATGTCAAAACAAAAATCTACCAGTCACAAAGTATTACATAAGTCTGGAAACATTAAAAAAAAAAAAAAAGAAAAGAAAAGAAAGAAAGCCTTATTGCTGATGTGGAGAAAGTTTGAGTGGTCTAAACTGAAGATCAAACCAGCTACAACATTCCCTTAAGCCAAAGCCCAACCCAGACCATGGCCCTAGCTCTCTTCAATAGTACAAAGGCTGAGAGAGGTGAGGAAGCTGTAGAAGAAAAGTTGGAAGCTAGGAGAGGTTGGTTCATAAGGTTTAAGAAAAGAAGTCATCTTCATAACAAAAGTGCAAGGTACAACAAGTTCTGATGAAGAAGCTGCAATAAGTAAGATCTAGCTAAGATCATTAATGAAGGTGATCACACCAAACAACAGATGTTCAATGTGGATGAAAGAGCCTTCTACTGGAAGAAGATGCCATCTAGGACTTTCACAGCTGGAGAGAAGTCAATGCCTGACTTCAAAGTATCAAAGGACAGGCTGACTTTCTTGTTAGGGTCTAATGCAGTTGATGACTTTAAGTTGAAGCTAATGTTCATTGACCATTCTGAAAATCCTAGGACCTTTAAGAATTATGCTAAATCAACTCTACCTATGCTGTATCAATAGAACAACAGAGCATAGACGAGAGTACATCTGTTTACAGCATGGTTTACTGAATATTTTAAGCCCACTGATGAAACCTATTGCTCACGATAAAAAAGGTTTCTTTCAAAATATTACTACTCATTGACAATGCATCTGGTCACCCAAGAGCTCTGATAGGGATGTACAAGGAGATGCATGTTGTTTCATGCTGGCTAACACAATATTATCATCTGCAGCTCATCAATCAAGGAGTAATTTTTACTTTCAAGTCTTCTAATTAAGACATATATTTCATAAGGCTATAATTGCATAGATAGTGATTCCTCTGATGGATCTGGGCAAAGTAAATTGAAAGCCTTCTGGAAGAGAGTCACCATTCTAGATAACTTCAAGAACATTTGTGATTCATAGAAGGAGGTTACAAATATCAACATTAACAAGTGTTTGAAAGACGTTGATTCTAGCCCTCCTGGATGACTCTGAGAGCTCCAAGACTTCAGTAAAGTCACTGCAGGTGTGGTGGACATAGCAAGAGAACTAGAATTAGAAGTGGAGCCTGGAGATGTGACTGAATTGCTGCAATTTCATGGTCAGATTTGAACAGATGAGAAGTGCATCTTAATGATCAGCAAAGAAAGTGGTTTTGTTGAGATGGAAACTACTCCTGGTGAAGATGCGTGGACATTGTTGAAATGACAACAAAGGACTTAGAAATTTCCAAAAACTTAATTGATAAAGCAGTAGCAGCATTTGAAAGGATTGACTCCAATATTGAAAGAAGTTCTACTGTGGGTAAAATGCTATCAAACAGCATCACATTTAAAAATAAATAAATAAATAAAGAATGTCAAAACAGAAATCTACCAGTCACAAAGTATTGCATAAGTCTGGAAACATTAAAAAAAAAGTAAAGAAAAGAAAAGAAAGAAAGTCTTATTATTGATGTGGAGAAAGTTTGAATGGTCTAAACTGAAGATCAAACCAGCTACAACATTCCCTTAAGCCAAAGCCCAACCCAGACCATGGCCCTAGCTCTCTTCAACAGTACAAATAGTACAATAGTACAATACTACAGGGAAATCCTTCATGAAAAAAGAGTCAACCAATGCAGTAAACTTAACTGTTGTCTCATTGTAAGAAATTGCTTCAGCCACCCCAACTTTCAGCAACCGCCACCCCAACTTTCAGCAACCACCACCCTGACCAGTCAGCAGCCATCAACATCAAGTCAATACCTTACACCAGCAGAAATATTACAACTCTCTGGAGAAAGATTGCAACAACTCTCAGGTGATTGTTAGCATTTTTTAGCAATAAATTATTTTTAAATTAAGGTATAGGCCAGGTGTGGTGTGTCGTGCCTATAATCCCAGCACTTAGGAGGCCAAGGTGGGAGGACAGTTCGAACCCAGCAACTTGAGACAAGCCTGGGCAACAGTGAGACCTCACCTCTACAAAAAATCAAAAAATTAGCCGGGTGTAAATGCCATTCTCCTGCAGTCCCAGCTAGTCAGGAGGCTGAGGCGAAAGGATCACCTGAGCCCAGGAAGTCATAGCTGCAGTGAGCCATGACTGTGCCACTGCACTCAGTCTGGGCAACAGAGTAAGACTTCAACTCAAGAAATAAACAAATAAATAAATAAAAGAATTAGGGTATGTACGTTGTTTTTTCAGACATAATACTGTTACATACTTAATAGACTATAGTGTAAACATAACTTGCACTTGCACTGGAAAATAAAAAAAATGCATGAATTACTGCAATACTCACTTTATTGCAGTGGTCTGGAACTGACCCAGCAATGTGTTTGCGGTATGCCTGGATATGAGCTTTCACATTTTAAATTGGACTGCTTATATTTTGCTTTTATGAATTAGATTTTTAAAACTTACTGCTTAAGCTGGCTAAAAGGACCGCTGCCTTCTCTAATTAGGTGAACATATCTTTCCCTAAATTCAAACCCAAGGCAATGTTCAGTTTAACCCCATTTTTACATCTCTGACAACTCTCTCCAAGGTTCCATATGTATTTTCCATTAACAGGGACAACCAGAGTAGTCTTGCTTTTAAAATTTATTTGCCTATCAAAACACACATACATGAATACATATGTATACTTATGTCACTTATACATAGCTATGTAGATAAAAGTGCATGCATACACACCTATTATAATTTAATGAGTTTAATTGTCCAACAGTACAATTTTAATTTACTTCAATTAATGACACAAAGCAGGAGCAAACACTCACCAAATGATCAATAACTCAGAACTCAAGTTTAAAGAGAACCAAGAGGGATCAATTTTCCCAAAATTAAATGGTGGTGCTATCACACTCTGATAGTTATGCCTGCTAACCACATTGCCAGGGTCTGAGTGGTTAGCAGGCATAACTGTCTATGGTTATGAAATGGAGAGGGAAGACAGAAAAGGCCAGAAGCAGAGCAGCTGGAGGGAAGCAGCAGGCTCCCAGGAACTGTTCTTGTGCCCTTTCCCACCCAGTCCACCTGTCATTCACCCTTCTCCCTGTTATCTCAGTTCCAAGCTATTGTTTCACCAGTGATCACCAAGAAAAATGTAAAATAAAACTTTCTTTTAAAGGATAACGTAATTACAAAGGAACAATTTTTTGCCATGGGGAGAGCAGATAGTTTCATGTGAAAGATAGGATAAAGTCTTTGATGTGAGGGCTGAAGAGAGATGGCAGCTAGAAATAGGTCAAAGAATATACACCATGAAATACTACACAGCCATAAAAAAAAGAATGTAATAATGTCCTCTGCAGCAACATGGATGGAACTGGTGACCATTATCCTAAGTGAAATAACTCAGAAACAAAATCAGACACTGCATGGTCTCATAAACAATGGCCACACATGGGTGGAAAGATGACAATAACAGACACTGGGGATTCCAAAATATAGGAGAGCCAGAGGGGAGTGAGGGTTAAAAATGACCTACTGGGTACAATGTTTACTATTTGGGTGAAAAGTTCAGTACAAGTTCAAACCTCAGCATTACACAATAGACCCATGTAATGAACCTGCACATGTACCTCCTGAATCTAAAATAAAATTCAATTTAAAACAAAAAAAGAAATAGACCAAAGACCAAGTAAGCAAAAAATATTCATCTCAAACTTGGTATTTTCCTCAGCTGAGGGATACTGCAGGCCTGTCTACAGCCCTGGGCTCTCCAAATTCCCCTCGCAACAGCTCAGTCTGAAGGGGATGCTAGAAATTGCCACATCTCTCAAAAGAAGAAAATACCATTAATTAAAAGACCCCACCACGGGGAGGGCCAAGATGGCCAAACTGAAGACATTGCACCATTGACTCTCGGGAAAGAAGCCTATATGGAAAAGCAGACCAAGGGCTTTGAGGGTCCATCAGAAACTCCTAGTTGAGGTCTTCAGATGGTTAACTGGGGATATAGAGGACAGTTCCAAGCCTGGGACATCCCTTAGAAGCAACTCTGACACAAGATAAGAAGAGTGCCTCTGGAGAGGGAAGTGGTGAGTGAAACTGACAGCTTCTCTTCTCTAAACACCTTACACAAGCCTCAGCAGTCTCAGCCAAGGGAGAGACAACCCAGGTTCCCTCCCCTACTCTCACCACCTCTCCCACACCAGCTAGGCACAGAGAGTTGCCCAAAATAGAGACAGAGACACTGGCAGGAGCCACATGGAGCCCCCACCACAGCTGCCAACCCTGCTCCCCACCCCATGAGAGGTTCAGATACAGGGACAGTCTGTGCTCCGTGGGACCCTCCTCTCCCTCCCTCTCTAGCACCCAGCAGGAGAGATGCCACTACTTCAGAAGTTTTTCCAGTGTGACCCCAGTCGGGGGCTTCAGACATGGCTTGCCCTCAGGGGGCTGCCATTGTTGTGGTAGCCCCTCCCACAGTGCAGGGCAGAATCTAAGAGGTGGGCCCCTCTGCACAGCCTGGTGGTAGCCCAGTCCACCAGTGAACTGAAGGAGAAATAACAACCACCTACTGCTTCCCTTCTGCCTATGGGCAAAAGGGGCGGTACCACCCATATGGGACAAGGCCATTCCACACCCTTAAGATCACCCGAGCCAGAGTAGAGCTGCAGGGCCCCACATGGCCACCTGCCAGTCCTGCTGATGAGAAACATGATCTGTGGAGGAGGCTGTTGGAGCTCCAGCCAGGGGCCCAGAACCTGTGGGGGAAGGAAGGAAAAGCCTCCAAACTGGAGGAAAGGTCTGCCAGACTGCATTGATGAAGCAGTTCCAGACAGTTTCCTCCTAGTTCACCACTCTTCCTTCAACCACTGCTACCCTCTCCTAGGAGACCAGAGGAGGAAGATCGTCAGAAAAACAAAACCAAAAAACAAAACAAAACTAGCAACACAAACTACCACACATTAGCAACCCTATCTAATAAAAAAGTGACAAAATAAAAAAACCAAAAGAGAAGTCTGCCCTCACAGATGAGAAAGAGCCAGTAAAACAACAACAACAAGCAAACAAACAAAAACCAGCAATCCTCAAAGCTTTAATGAATTGATGCTTTGAAAGGGCTTCCAAGATCCCAAGCAATGGAACCCATCCAGAACAACCTGTCCCTGATGACAGACATTGAATTCAGACTGTGGATGGCACAGTCAATTAGATCCACTCAATTAGATCCACAAGAAAGTGGACACACAAATCACCCAGGCCACAAAGACAGTGCAGGAAGTGAAAGCTGAACTGGCCTTTATAAGAAAGGACAAAACTGAACTTCTGAAAATAAAGAATTCTTTCATGGAATTTCAAAACACAATAGCAAGCCTCAAAAGAAGAATTAACCAGGCAGAGGAAAGAATCTCAGAGCTTGAAGACCGAACTATTGAATTAATCCAGTCCAACAAAAACAAGGAGAAAAGACTTAGAAAGAGTGAGAAATGCCTACAGAGGTTTAAAATTATATAATGAGACCAAATCTATGATTGATTGGCATCCTTGAGAGAGAAAAGGAAACCGAGAATACCCTGGAACAAACTTTCCAAGATGTCATCCAAGAAAATTCCTTCTATCTCACTATCCAGGTGTCCATGCAGACTCAAGAGATTCAGAGAACTCCTTCAAGGTATTACATGAGAAGACCATTCCCAAGACAAAATAATATGTCTCCACAAAGTGAACTTGAGAGAAAAAATCCTAAAGGCACCTAGAGAGAAGGAACAGACCAAGTACCAAGGAAAACCCAAAAGAATTGTGGCAGACAGAACAGCAGAAATTCTGCAAACCAGAAGGGACTGGAGTCTCATGTTTAACATGCTTAAAGAAAAGCAATGCCAGCCAAGAATTTCCTACCTTACCAAGCTAATCATTAATGAAGGAGAATTAAAATCCTTCACAGACATCCAATCCCTAAGAGAATATACTATCTCCAGACCAGCCCTTCAGGAAATACTTAAGAAAGTACTAGGCACAGAGATGAAAGAATGGTTCCACCCATTGCAATGGCATAGACAAGCACAAAGTTTATAGGCCATACAAATCAATTGCAAATCTTAAAAAAAAATTAGTCTCTTAATAGCTATATGACAGGAACAAACTCCAACATATCAATAATTAGTTTAAATGTGAACTGACAGAAAGTGCCACTCAAAAGGAGTAGAGTTGCAAACTGAATAAAGAAGAATGGTCCAACCTCTTGCTGCCTTCAGGAAACTCATCTCACTGCAAATGACACCAGCAGGCTCAAGGTAAAGGGATGAAAAAAGATCTTTCAAGCAAATGGAAAACAAAAAAGAGCAGGAGTAGCTATTCATATATCAGACAAAACAAACTTTAAACCAATAAAAGTTTAAAAGGACACTGAAAGACACTACATAACGGGAAGAGGATTAATCCATCAGCAAGAAATATTCATCTTGAATATATGTGCACCCAACATAGAAGCACCCAGATTTATAAAACAATTGTTAATTAAACTAATCAAGACATTAACAGCCACATAATTATTGTTGGAGATTTTAATACCCCACTAACAGCCTTAGACAGATCATAGAGACAAAAAACCAACAAAAAATCTGGAACCTAAACCTAAGCTTGGCATTCGACCAATTGGACCTAATAGATATCTACAGAACACTTCACCCACCAACCACAGATATGCACTCTTCTCATTAGCATATGTGGTCCAAGTTCATCTGATATACTCAGACATAAATTAAGCATAAACAAATTTCTTTTTTTATTTTTAAATTTGGGGTACAATTCAGAGTTAGGTATACAAATGTTCATTATGCAGGTACCCTTGTTGATGAGGTGTGCCCCCCCGGTAGGTTCCCATGACTGCCACCCTCCCCTGGCAGTTTATCACTACTACCAATCCTTTTCTTATAGTATTACAATAATTGTGCAAGGTCTGCTTATAAGTGAGAACATGTCATACTCAGTTCTTTGTTTCTGTGATAGGTCACTCAGTATTATAGATTCTAAGTCCATCCAGGTTGTTGTGAAGTTCATAATTTTGTCCTTCTTTATGACTGTGTAATATTCCATCGTGTATATGTACCACATTTTTTAATTCAGACCTCTTCTGATGGGCCGCATCATTGGTTCCATGTTTTTGCTATTGTAAACAATGCTGCAATAAACATGCATATGCAGGTATCTTTTTCATAGAGTGATTTGAGTTCCTCTGGGTATAGTCCCAGTAAGGGGATTGCAGAGTCATATGGAAGGTTGATTTTTCCATCTTTTAGGAATCATCAAACTGTTTTCCACAGAGGTTGTACTAATTTACACTCTCACCAACAGTTAGAAGTGTTCCCTTTTCCCCGCATCCTCTCTGGCATCTGTTGTTTTTTGAGTTATTGATGATGGCCATCCTGACTGGAGTTAGGTAGTATCTCATTGTGATTTTAATTTGCATTTCTTTGATGACTAGTGAGACTAAGCATTTTTTCACTATGTTGGCTGCTCATATGTCTTCTTTTGAGAAGTATCTATTCATATCTTTTGCCCACTTTGTAATGGGGTTGTTTGTTTTTTTCTTCTTAGAATGTTTTAGTTCCTTGTAGATCTTAGATGTTAGGCCTTGTCAGACATACAGTTGGCAAATATTTTTCCCATTTTGTCAGCTGTCTGCCTGCTCTCTTGATGAATTCTTTGGCTTTGCAAAAGCTTGTCAGTTTGATGAGTTCTCACTTGTCTATCTTTTCTCTTATGGCATAGACACTTAGGGTTTTAATCAGGAATTGGTTGCCAGTTCCAATTTCCATAAAGGTACCTCCTGCATTTTCTAAGAATCTTATAGTTTGAGGTTTTATGTTTAGGTATTTGATCTATTTAGAGTTAATTTTTGTATATAGTGATAGGTAGGGTGAAATCCTACCAAGCATCTTCTCAGACCACAGTGAAATAAAAATAAATATCACCAATAGGAATCCCCCAAACATATAAAGTCATGAAAATTAAATAACTTGCTTCTTGAATGACTTTTGGACTAACACAGTAACCAAGGTAAAAATTAAAAGATTCTTAGAAACAAATGAAAACAAAGACACAACACACCAACCTTTATGATATCATGAAAGAGATGCTGAAAAGGAATTTTATAACATTGCATGCACATATCAAAAAAATTTAGGGATCTCAAGTAAACAATCTAACATCAATCACACCTAAGGGAGCTGGGAAGTCAAGGGCAATCCAATCCCAGACTTAGTAGAAAAATGAAAATATTAAAATAAAGTCATAGCTAAATGAAATAGAGACCCCGAAAAAAAATTATACAAAGGATCAACAAGATAAAAACCTGGTTCTTTGAAAGGATAAATAAGATTTACAGGACTCTGGCCAGACTATCAAAAAATAATTATAATAGGAGAGAGAAAATTTGAATAAACACAATTAGAAACAAAAAAGGCATGTTATAACTGCCCATGAAGAAACACAAAAAAATTAGCAGAGATTTCTGCAAACATCTGTATGTGAGCAAACTAGAAAATGTAG
This sequence comes from Carlito syrichta, assembly GCF_000164805.1. NCBI lineage: Eukaryota > Metazoa > Chordata > Mammalia > Primates > Tarsiidae > Carlito > Carlito syrichta. The sequence goes on from NW_007246917.1 coordinate 193,763, forward strand.
AGGAAATGGAGGAATTCCTGGCATCACATGCCTCCCAAGATTGAAACAGGAAGAAATTGAAACCCTAAACAAACCAAATCCAAGAAATCAACTCAGTAATAAGAAACCTACCACCCAAAAAAGCCCTGAACCAGATGGTTTCTCAACTGAATTCTACAGATGTACAAGAAGAAGCTGATACCCATCCTGTTGAAAGTGTTTTAAGCAATTTAGGAGGACGGCATTCTCCTTAGCTCATTCTATAAAGCCAGTATCATCCTGGTACCCCAAAATGGCAAAGACCCAACTAGGAAAGAGAACTTAAGGCCAATTTCTCTGATGAACATAGATACAAAAATTCTCAAAAAGATTCTAGCAAATCAAATCTAACAGCATATTTCAAGGATCATCGATCATGACCAGGTGGGCTTCATTCCCAGGATGCAAACTTGATTTACCAGATGCAAATCAATAAATGCAATCTACCACATAAACAGGTGTAAAACCAAGAACTTCGTGCTTGTTCCATTAGATGCAGAAAAAGCATTTGAACATTTCTTGATAAAAACCCTCAAACACCTAGGCAATGAAGGAACTTTCATCAAAATAAGAGCCATCTAAGACAAACCTGCAAAATAAGAGCCATCTACAACCAACATCTTGCTTAATGGGTGGAAGATGGGAGCATTCCTCCTAAGAACTGGAACAAGGCAAGAATGCCCACTCTCATCCTTCCTATCTAACATGGTTCTAGAAGTCACAGCCAGAGCAATCAAGGAGAAAGAAATTAGGGATATTCAAATTTAAAAAAAGGAAGTTAAATTATCCCTCTTTGCAAATGATATGATTCTATACCTAGAAAGGTATGGATTCTAGAGAGTCTTTTTAAAAACCTCCTCACACTGATAAATGCCTTCTGTAAAGTCTTGGGATACAAAATCAATGTGAAAAAAGCAGTTGCATTTCTATACACCAACAATAAGCAGACTGAGAACCAAATAAAAAACACAATCCCATTCATGATAGCCACATCAAAAAATAAAAAACCTTAGTATCCATCTAACCAAAGAGATGAAAGACCTCAGCAATGAGAACTACAAAAGGGCTCAAAGAAATCAAGGGCAGCACAAACAAATGGAAGAACATCCCAGGCTCATGGATTGGAAAAATCAATATTGTCAAGATGTCCATCCTACCCAAGACAATCTATAGATTTCACACAGTCCCTATCAAAGTGCCACCATCATGTTTCATGGATTAGAAAAGGCAATACATAAATTCATATGGAGGGAAAAAGAGCCCAAATAGCTAAAGTACTCCTCAGTGAAACAAACAAACAACAACAACAAAACAAAGCTGGAGGTATCACACTTTCAGACTTCAAACTACTGCAAGGCTATAGTAACCAAGATAGCATGGTACTGACACAAAAATGGACACATAGACCAATAGAACAGGATAGAGAATCCAGAAATAAAATCACAGACCTTTTATAAACTCATCTTCAACAAAGCTGACAAAAACAAACAATGGGGAAAGGAAACCATATTTAGCAAATAGTGCTGGGAAAACTGTCTAACCACATGCAGAAGAATGAAACAGGACCCCTACCTATCACCATATACAAAAATTAACTCAAAATGAATCAAGGACTTAAATATGAAAACTCGGACTATAAGCATCTTAGAAGAAAACATAGGGAACACCCTCCTAAACATTGGAGTAGACAATGAATTCATGGTCAAATCCCCAAAGGCAAATGCAGCAAAATCTAAAATTGACATATGGGACATTATCAAGCTAGAAAGTTTTTGCACCACAAAAGAACTCATCAAGAGAATAAAGAGACAACCCAAAGATTGGTTTAAAAATAGATAGATAGATAGATAGATAGATAGATAGATAGATAGATGCAAATTATGCATCTGACAAAAGTCTAACATCCAGAATCTATAAGGAAGTCAAATGAATTGACAAGAAAAAAAAACAAATAACCAAATAACCCCATTAAAAAGTGGACAAAGGATATGAAGAGTCACTTCTCAGAGGAAGACATCCAATCAGCCAATAAACATATGAAAAAATGCTCAGTTTCACTAATCATCAGAGAAATATAAATCAAAGCTACAATGAAATACTGTCTCAATACCAGTCAGGATAGGTATTATTTTTTTGACATATTTTTTATTTTAAAATTGTGGGGTACAGTTAAGGGTTAGGTATACAAATATGCATCCTCCAGGTATCCTTGTTGATAAGGGGTGTCCCCTCGTCTCCAGACAGATATTGGCTACTGTTAATCCCACCTCCCTTTCCCTCCCTGCCCCCCCATAGTTTCCCACCACTGTCAATCCTTATAATATTATGATAAATGTTCAAGGTCCACTATATGAGTGAGAGCATGTGATACTCAGATCTTTGTTTCTGTGAGATATCACTCAGTATTATAGACTCTAGTTCCATCCAGGTTGCTGCGAAATTCATGATTTTGTTCTTTTTTATGGCTGTGTAGTAGTCCACCGTGTATATGTGCCACATTTTTTAAATCCAGTCCTCTTTTGATGGACAGCATGGTTGGTTCCAGGTTCTTGCTACTGTGAACAATGTTGCGATAAACATACGTGCGCAGGTATCTTTTTTATGGAGTGATTTGAGTTATTCTGGGTATATTCCCAGTAGGGTGATTGCGGAGTCATATGGGAGGTTGATGTTTAGAGCTTTTAGGAATCGCCACACTGCTTTCCACAGAGGTTGCACTAGTTTACACTCCCACCAACAGTGTAGAAGTGTTCCCTTTTCACCACACCCTTTCCAGCAGCTGTTATTTTTTGAGTTGTTGATAATTGCCATTCTGACTGGAGTTAGGTGGTATCTCAGTGTGGTTTTGATTTGCATCTCCCTGATGATTAGTGAGGTTGAGCATTTCTTCATGTGTCTGTTGACTGCTTGGATGTCTTCTTTTGAGATGTGTCTGTTCATATCTTTTGCCCACTTTATAATGCAGTTGTTTGTTTTTTTATTTACAGCACGTTTGAGTTTCTTGCCGATCCAAGATGTTAGGCCTTTGTCAAACATGGAGTTGGCAAACACTTTTTCCCAGTCTTTGGGCTTTCTCCCTGCTCTCTTGATGGAGCTATTACTAAAAATTCAAAATACATCAAGTGTTGGTGAGGTCACAGAGAAAAGGGAACACTTCTATACTGTTGGTGGGAATGTTGGCTGGTTCTACCTGTGTGGAAAGCAGGGTGGAGTTTTCTTAAGGAACTAAAAATTGAGCTGCCATATGATACAACAATCCCACTTGTAGAAATATACCCGGAAGAACATAAATCGCCCACCAAAAAGACACCTGCATGCATATGTTTTGCAGCACTTTCCACAATAGCAGAAACATGGAACCAATCCAAATGCCTATCGACAGTGACTGGATAAAGAAAATGTGGTACATATAAATGATGGAATATATATAATACCCATAAAGAACAAAATCGTGGCCTTTGCAAAAAACATGGATGCAACTGGGGACCATCATTCTAAGTAAACTATCACAGAAACTAAAAAACTGAATACTGCATGTTCTCATTCATAAGCGGGCCCTAAACACTGGGCACATGAACACAAAGGCAGGAACAACAAACACAGGACACTGCTAAAGGAGGGAGGGGGGATGGGAGATAAAGGTCACACAACCACTCCGTTGGGTACCACGTCTACTACCAGGGGTGAGGGGGCTCGCTAGAAGCCCAAACCTTACTTTCAAGCAATTCACTTATATAGTACATCCTCATATGTACCTTCACTACTCTAAAATGAATAAATAAATTTAAAACAGTATAGAAAACACCATATTTTCTCATGGAAATTCTAGAATGTCAGTGACACTTTGTGACCCTAAAAAACCTAAGTTATTTCCAAAAAAAGCGCACAATCACAGTGCTAGCAGATGACAGAAATATTTTAAATCATGATTGTGCCGATAGTCACAAACTGTATGCATTTGGCAACACTTAATTGAAATATACATTTACAATAGGTATTTTATTGTATGTGAATTATACTTTAATAAAGCTAATTAAACATACATACCCACCCCTTGAAAAAAAGAACCCAACTGCATTTCATCTTTTCCACAAAGCCCTCCTCACCCTTCAGTAAATATACTGAGATTTGAAACATTTAGGTTGTGTAAACCTGACACTCCTAGCAACCACATTGCCTAGGAATTGTTCTCCAACTGTTTGTCATCTGTAAATCTAGTTTTTCCATTTTGCTTTGAGGTCAGGAACATGCCTTCTAGTCACAGACTTAGAGACCTGGAAAGACCCTGAGAAATCATCAGGGCTTCCCAGATCCTGGGCTTTGGACCCAAACAGAGTGAAGATGTCTTCAATCTGTAGCAAAATCAGAATCCCAGGACAACCAAGAAAAGTTTTTGTAAAGCTGAATCTATTCAGTTTGAAGGACAGTCTCATCTCAGATTATGTCCTCATTACATATTTTTGTTGTTATTACTCATAAAATATCCTTTCATTTACAAAACGATAGTGATGACATCTTACTTAGCAAAAGAAATAACTTTACTCTAGATCCCTGTATTTAAAAAACCATATTGATATGTAAACCATAGATCTGAGAACTACCAATTTATCACATCTTGCAGATTCTCCCCACCCCCAATTACCATTTCAAGGCACTGAATTAGCCCTTAATAAATGTTATTAAAATTGATTGGGATATTTATCTGTCAAATTGAAAGCTTTGAAAGATACTGGATTGTGGTGTAATCTATGTGTTACTAGATGCTATGGATCCAACCAATAATGTTTTTATTTTCAAATTCACACCTCCCAGCATTGGACTCCTCCTACATAATTGTGTGTATTTTACTGCAATTTACCCCTGCAGGTGCTACCTTTGGCTTCATTCTGGCAATGCAAAATAATAAGATTTTCATCTCTTTTCCTCTGGTAGCCACTTAATGATATCAGAAGCTGAGGTCTTTCATGATGTTTCAAAGAAACACAAACCTTCAAAATTAGTTTTTGATAGATGGAAGAACACCTGTGATTACGAAATGCCAAAACCACCTCGTTGCCATACTCAGTTTACTTCAGATGAGCATAAATTCTAGATGAAGAACTCATGATGTGACACTTCCCCACTCCATGAGGGGAGCGACAATTCTTTCTCTACATCCCCTTCATTCCCTTGTCCATGATTCAAACAAATTCGCACATCCAACAGCATTTTTGCTGCTGCACGAAAACCGACAAGTCTCAGCAACGTCTATCAAAACGTTCGTTTAGGAAAAGCACCTGGTTTAACATCTGTCTTTGTTTATGCAAAGAAAGCTCTGATTTGAAATGACATTATTAAGACCGTGCTGTTTTTAATTCTTGCTGTCCCAGTTAATTCCCAGTGGAAGTCTGTGGTGGGGAATGGGGAGGGAGAACAGTAGGAAAAGAGAGGCACAAAGCTGCTACTGTGGTTTTAACCTCTTTGTCCCAAAAGAATGTCAGAGAGTTTCACTTTTTCTGTCTTTGATGAAATGTAATTACCGGATGTTTGCATCAGATGTATATGTAGGTCTTTTAAGACTAAATAACTAAAGAGATTTGTTTTCATTGTAAAAACAATATTATTCCAATGCATATGAGATTTTTTTTTTTTTTTTTTTTTGAGTTGGAGTCTCACTCTGTCGCCCAGACTGGAGTGCAGTGGCCACTCCTGGCCACCGCAGCCTCGACCTGCTGGGCTCCAGCGATCCTTCCGCCTCCGCCTTCTGAGTAGCCGGAATTACAGGCAAACGCTACCACGCCCGGCTGATTTTTTGATTTATTGTAGAGATGAGGTCTCGCTACCCAGACGGGTCTCGAACCCACGGGCTCAGGCAATCCACTCATCTCAGCCTCCCAAAGGCGCGGGATTACAGGCTGAGCCACCGAGCCCGGCTGCATATGAGATTTTTAAAAATTTATTTTTATTTTACAATTGTGAGGTACAAGTGAGGATATTCTTTTTTTTAATACATATTTTTTATTTTAAAATTGTGGGGTACAGTTAAGGGTTAAGTATACAAATATGCATTGTGCAGATACCCTTGTTGATGAGGTGTACCCCCATCCCCAGACAGATATTGACTACCGTTAATCCCACCTCCCTTCCCCTCCCTGCCCGCCCCCATAGTTTCCCGCCACTGTCAATCCTTTTCTTATAGTGTTACGATAGATGTTCAAGGTCCACTATATGACAGAGAACATGTGATACTCAGATCTTCGTTTCTGTGAGAGATCACTCAGTATTATAGATTCTAGTTCCATCCAGGTTGCTGCGAAATTCATGATTTTGTTCTTTTTTATGGCTGTGTAGTATTTCATCGTGTATATGCACCACATTTTTTAAATCCAGTCCTCTTTTGATGGACAGTATGGTTGGTTCCAGGTTCTTGCTGTTGTGAACAATGCTGTGATAAACATATGTGTGCAGGTATCTTTTTTATAGAGTGATTTGAGTTCTTCAGGATATATTCCCAGTAGGGGGATTGTGGGGTCATATGGGAGGTCAATATTTAGAGCTTTTAGGAATCAACACACTGCTTTCCACAGAGGTTGCACTAGTTTACACTATCTAGTTCACTTTTGATGGGCATCTGTGTGGGTTCCTTGTTTTTGCTGTTGTGAAAATGCTGTAATAAACATTTATGTGCAGGTGCCTTTTTGGTAAAGTGATTTATGTTCCTCTGAGATACCACCTAACACTGGTAAGGATGGCTATTATTAAGCCAAGAAACAACTTGCTGGTGCTACTATGGAAAAAAGAGAGTACTTCTACACTGTTGGTGGGTATGTGAGCTAGTTCAGCCTTCGTGGAAAACAATGTGGCGATTTCTCAAAGAACAAAAAATTGAGCTTCCATTCAATCTGTATGAGATTTTTAAAAGGTGCTCCTACTGCCACCATCCTCACCTGATTTTTTTTGTGCGTAAAAGTAGAGGGATTCCAACGACCACACCCAGCATTTATGGTCAAACAACAGATCACAGGTGTTAATTCTGGAGCCAAGGGTTCCCGGTAGGAGGGTTCTCTTCTGGTCCTGATATCTGCTGAGGCACTATGTTTTATTCACTTCTTTCCCAGGGACTTTCATGGTCAAGCAAATTCAAATCTGATTTAGTAAATGTTATGAGCGCCCTGAATTTATGGGAGGAGGCATCCCAAAGGGCTAGGTTTGTGGCAGCTCAGAAACCCAGGCTCCTGGCGGAGAGATGAGATCTGTACATTTTCTTTCTTTCTTTCTTTTTTCTTTTTTTTTTGAGGTGGAATCTCACTCTGTCACCTAGGCTCTGGGGTGCAGTGACACACTCATGGCCACCCCAATGTTGACCTGCTGGGCTCTGGTGATCCTTCCACCTCAGCCTTCTGTGTAGCCAGAACTACAGGTGTGCGCTACCACGACTGACTAATTTCTTATTTATTGTAGAGACAAGGTTTTGCCAAGTTGCCCGGGCTAGTCTCAAACCCGCAGTCTCAGGCAATCCATTTGCCTTAGTTTGAGCTACTGAGCCCGGCCTGATCTGTGCATTTTCATTCCTTGAACACGACGACTGCTGGAGTGGCAGCTGGAGTCAGACTGCCTGACCTCAGAGGCTGGCCCTGCCATTTATTAGCTTTGTGGCCCTGAGCAAATCACTTAACCTCTCTGAACCTCAGTTCTCTCTTCTGTAAAACGAGGATAAAAATAGCATTTGCTACATAGGGTGAGAGTGAAGATTCAAATCAGAAAAAAGTCAGGATGCCTGAAATCTAGCAGATGTTGATCACGTGTTAATCTTGAGGCCTAAACTCAGATCTTTTTTCTTTTTTTCTTTTTTTTTTTTTTTT
>NW_007246917.1:201641-245371 GCF_000164805.1 Carlito syrichta
CCAGACTGGAGTGCAGTGGCCGCTCCCAGCCACCGCAGCCTCGACCTGCTGGGCTCCAGCGATCCTTCCGCCTCAGCCTTCCGGGTAGCCGGAACTACAGGCATGCGCTACCACACCTGGTTGATTTTTGGATTTATTGTAGAGATGAGGTCTCGCCAAGTTGCCCAGGCAGGTCTTAAACCCGCGGGCTCAGGCAATCCACTCACCTCAGCCTCCCAAAGCGCAGGATTACAGGCTGAGCCACCGAGCCTGGCTAGGATCTTTTTTCTTTACCTTGCCAAATCCTAACTAAGGGGTCTGGACAGACAGGCTTTTTATTAACTATTTAATGTGGTCCTACTTTCTAACCTAGCCCTGGCCTCACATCACATCACAACAGATAAAGAAGGAAAATCAAAGTATTTTACAACCCTGTAAAGCTGTCTTTTGGGACTCTGGTCACCTTTTAAGACACTTATCTATTCTCTCTGAAGTCTGTCACCTATGAAACTCCATCTACATATCAAGAAACTTGAGTCCCTTATCATTCCTCAAGCTGCTCATTTCCTTTACTGCTTTCAAAATTCCTTTCATAACTCTAGCTAACTAATTACCAGACAGAAAAATCTTTGAATCCACCTATAACCTGCAAGACCCTCACTTAGAGATACCCCGCCTTCCTGGACAAACTAATGTAAATCATGTATCGATTTATGGTTCCTTATAACTTCTGTCTTCCTAAAATGAATGTAACCAAGCTACAATTCAACCATGGCAGGAACATATGTCCTTAGGACCTCTTCGGGATGGGTGCCACGGGCCCGTGGTCGCTCACAATTGGCTCAGAATAAACCATCTTAAATATTTTAGAGTTTGGCATCTTTCGTCAACAAGCTCATCTTTATTTTATGCTGTCAGGCCCAGGCTTAGATGCAAGCCCTTCATGAGACATAAACTCAGCCAGGGAAGATCAGGTCTTGATACATAAAGGATTATGAGCAGCAGCATCTGCCCGCAGAAAGCCACTTCCTGAGTCATCTCTGAGGACAGCAGGTTGGTGACTGAGGCAGCCCCGGTCACATCCTTGGTCTCAGCTTTATTAGTGACTGGACAAAGACCCAGAGGGCTGGGAAGGATAGCCGAGGACAAAAGGAAGAGCAAGAGGAGATAAGTTATTTTAGTTGAAATGACTACCTGGTACTTGTTTTGAATCCCTTTCCCCAGGAGCATCCTTGTCTCAGACAGGCCCCCCTCCAAGAGTTAGCACAGAACAGTGTGAAACACAAGCGTTGGAAGTGCGAATGTGGTCACTTACCTAGTGGTTGCTAGCTTTCATGTACACAAAGAGAATGAATTGTTGGTGCAAACTACTCATTGTCTGTGTCCCTCGCAAATTTCCTATGTAGAGACCTATCTCCAATGTGACGGTATTAGGAGGCAAAGCCTTTGGAAGGTGATTAGGTCATGAGGGTGGACACCCCATGAAGGGAATTAGTGCCCATTTAAAAGAGGCCATACAGCATTCCCTTGCCCCTCCTGCCATGTGAGGACATGGCAAGGAGTCAGCGGTCTACACCAGAAGAAGATGGTCCTCACTAGAAGAAGACGGTCCTCACCAGAAACCGACCATATTGGCATCCTGATCTTGAACCTCCAGTCTCCAGACTGGGTAGAAATAATTTCTGGGATCAATGGTGTTTTGTTATAGCAGTCCTAACTGACTGAAACAATTGAGAATATCTTGAGAAGGAAAAGTGGCTTGTTCTCCCCAAGCTAGTAAAGTTCTTAATACTTCAAAAAACAAGGAGCAAAGGAGCATAAAAAGTTCTGAACTGAAGGTCAGCCCTGCCTCTGAGTCCTTGCCTTGTAGCATTTGTAAGATAAACACAAATAAACTAGGGATTCCAGGGGACTGAATGGCCACTCCCCTATTTGGAATCCTGTCTCCAATTTTGGAAAAAAAAAGTTTGTGATCTCAATGAAAGTGTCAGAACAGAGGCTTCTAGCTGTGGAAAAGTAATTAAAAACTTTTTACAGTTGGCAAGAAAATCACTTTCAAGAGGGATTTCAATTTATTTAAACAGTAAATTTGCAAATTCTAAGAAAATTCAATTATGCAAACTTGAAAAAAAGAACGAATCAGAGTTTCATTTCCATTCAGATTTTAGCCGATCATAAGGAAATCTTGCTGCTAAACCTTTTACCTCCTCTGTATTTCCTTGGGCAGTCTATCTGTTCTAGGATTGTGGAGCTTATGATAATAAAAAATAGGGATTTTCTTTATGATCCATTTTTCTTTAAATTGTTGTGTAAGGTTTACATGCCCTCTGTACTGTGGAGACATCTTCCAGTGAGAAACCCATTTCACATGTGCGTCGCCACAGCTGGCCAGGCTGGGCTGGTTTCTGTTCAGGGAAGAACAGATGGTTCCGATTATTACTTAGCAGCTAAGATGTAATGAAAGAGGTGTTAGGTTTGGGTGTGGTTTGGTTGTTTTCTTTTTGTTGTTGTTGTTTTACTTAATACTTACATATTTGCTTTGTGATGGGGAGATGTAAATGCATTGGAAGACTTAAGGGTACATTCTACTAGATTAATAAGACATGCTGATATGAGCAAAATGAGAGAAAACTGATGAAGCATCGTTCTGGAGTTGAAGGGAAGGCTTAAAATTCACAAGTAGAGGGATAGGCCCTATAACCACAGTAACCACCACAGTACCCATTCACTTTGTTTAAGACAGTTCTTAGCACTTAAATTATTGGTTTTATGTTTTTGTATGTATGTTTATGCTGCTAAAGTTGCCAAGACAAAGCATCCTCTCCACTTCATTTTTTTTTTTAAAGGTGGTGGAACTTCAGGTAAAATGTACACTGAGAATGAACCATACGTAGTTAGGCATGGGTGGGAAATGAAATTCTGATACTGAGTGACTACCTTTTTTCCTGTCATAATGACCTATAATAATTTACCACAAGAGATGATTTAGTCTATGAGTGAATCTAACGCATGAAGAACCTCCACCCATGGGCACCCTTCACCTAGTAATTATAGCAATATTCAACAAGGGCACTGAAGGATGGAGGAACCAGCAGAGTCATGGCCTAATTTGTTTGCCTCACACTTGCCCTGAATCTAAGGCAGCTGCTCCACACAATTCCAGAAGCCCCTTCAGTACTTCTCGCATGACAAAATTCTCTGTTCCCCAGTAATATATTGTCCCTTCTCTTGGTACATTATCTTTTCCTCACTTGTAAAATTGGGTTAGTGATACTGAGCGGAGAGGGTTGTAAGGATTCAATGGGAAAATATCTGTAAAACCCTTGGCAACAATAAGCAGCCAGTTACTGGTCCCTTCCTCCCCCTCCTGTGCCCTGGGCTGGCTCTTCCTTCCTATGGCATGAGAACAGCCTCCTAATGGAGTTGCTGCTGGCAAATCACCTGCTTCCATGTGTTCACTATGAATGTGATTGTTGGCTACCCTGGATAGATCCTTATGGGTTTCTGTTTTGTTTTGTTTACATAAAATATCAGCTGAGGCAATGTGCTTTGGCACAGTCATGGGTTTGAGCACACTGGGTGCAGGTTTTATTCTAGTAAACTCATTTATAAGGAATTTATTGGATTCCATTTAAACAGGGCCCCACAAGGGGCAGACGAGATAATCACCTATTAGCTGGTGAGCAGCAGCCACCTGAGACAGAGAGTGCCAGGTTGACAGAGGCCACTGCAGCTGCCTTTGTGTGAAAAGATGACTCCTGTAGGCGTGGAAGGCCTCAGCACACAAGGCATGGAATCAGCCAGACTGTTCTTGCACACCTCACACTCTGATGCTTGGGAAGAAGTGCATTCTGCCTTCCTTTGCCTCATGCACACATCAGAGGAAGCTGCGCTCCCCATCTCTCCTCAGCAGGGCCTTTGACAAGAGCACACACAGGAGTCCTGTCAGCTAAGAACAGCCCAAGGAGGAACCTCATCCTTTCCACTTCTGTCTGGCACAGGAACCATAATTATCTTGTCCTCCCTGTCCTCAATCAAGGGAAAAACAGAAAGGGAAAGTGAAGGAAACGGAAAAGGCCCTAATCATTATTCCTTTATGAACTTAAATAGCACTCGGTTTGCTTCAGGAATGAGAGGAAACACAGTGGGACCTAAGACTACATATAAACTTCCCATGATAAGTATACCTATCTAAGTATATAACATATATAAACTCCCTGTGCCCATGAGTCTACTTTCCTTACCCAGCTGTCTGCATTCCAACAAACGTGGCCTAGCTACAAAGAGTAAGTCAAGAGTGAGTTGAATGAATACTGAATATCTGCAATGTGTTAGCTGCAAGGAGACAAAGATGAAATAGGATAGCCTCAGGCTTCAAGGAGCCTCTCAGTGTGGCAGGAGAGACCTGAGGTAAATCCATACAGAATGTTGTGGTCACTCCCATAATTCTGTGCGCATGTCATGGTGGGCGTAAAGAGAAGGCTGGGTCTTAAAGGATGTTTTCCAAAAGATCTCTAGCAGGGAAAGGCATTCCAGGATGATTTGGTTTTTTGTATGTAATTTTTTGTATTTATGCTTGTTTTGTACATTTTTATATGTATGATTTTTTTGTATGTATGCTTGTGCTTGTTAAAGGCATTCCAGGTGGCCTGTAGGTGTGAGTATCCCTCCCGAGCAGGGGTGCTCTAGGAGACAGGGCAGCTCACAGTCCAGCAGATCATTCAGAACCAGCCATCCACTCTGCCTGTTAAGACATTATGGTCTTAAGAAGGGCTAAATGCATACTACCGACTAATAGGTATTAAAAAAATCAGACCTAAATAGTCACTGTTCTGGAAGCACCTATGAGAAATGGGAGTGGTCTGAGGTAACTGACAGACACCCATTTATTTGGGGTGGGGGTTACCTAGGTGAGGTCCCTGAGGCCAGAGTGAAGTCCCCAAACTATTCCTGTAGAAGAACTTTCCCAGAACCTCCACTTGACCCTGAGGTTTGACCCTTGACCTTTGAAGGCTGGAACCCTGGTTCTGTACAGAGTACCACACAAAGGGAAGTCTGTAGTGGAAAATGTTACTTCCTTAGAAACCACAATTACCTACTGATATTAGAACAAGTGCAGTTTTTGAGGTAGTCACATGTTCAGAAATCCTCGATGCCATTGAGCTGTAAGGAAGGGTCAGTCATGTTTAATAAAGGAAGATAAAACCTTTTTCAATGTACTATGCTCCAAGAAAGTGAAATTATTTAGTGAAATTATTGTCATGCGTTTAAATTGATTTCATTTTGAGGCAAAGAATGTTCAGGCACATAAACTACTTCCTAGGTTTAAAAATTATCTGTTGCTATTTCAGACATAACTACTTTGAATCCTGCCCAGTTTGTTACCAATTTCTAACCATATCAGTATTACTTTTTCAAGCCCATCACTCCGTCTCTATTACCACTGCCACTAACCTTAGTCGTGGCCCTAATTTCTGAAATAGCCACTAACCTTAGTCGTGGCCCTAATTTCTGAAATGTTAGATAAGGTTATTTGGTTGCAAGTAATGAAAGCCTACTTGAACTAGCTCAGGCAAAGGAAACAACAGAATACTGGAAAAGGTCATAGAATCCAAGGGACCCCAGGAACACTCAGAACTTGGAAAGGTCAGTGTTCAGGGTGCTCTGATGACCTTAGCCAAGTGTGTTTATGTTTGGTCCTTCTAGAGCCCTGCCACCCACAATCCACCAACAATCTACAATCTGACTCAGCTCCCGTTTCCTAGTCTCTCTCTCTCCTCTCTCTCTGTCTCTCTGTCTCTCTGTCTCTCTGTCTCTCTCTCTCTCTCTCTCTCTCAAGCTTATTTTTAAGGAAAAATCTGACTGGGGGAGTCTGGGACAAGTGTCCACCCTGGTTAAGGTAGCCATGTCCAAGATAATGGTATCAGGCAGTACAAATATGGTTCCAGGGTCCACCCCTATAGATCAGGGATGAATGCCAGGGAAAGGCAATGGCTTATAGACTTCAAAGGCAGGCATCTCAATAGACATCATTTGGTCACATAATGTGTGTGTGCCTACACACACACACACACACACACACACACACACCCCTTTTCTATCCACAGGCAATTTATTCATTCCCTCAGTCACTCATCTAGTCAATAAATATTTATTCAGTGCCCCTGGAGATATAATGGGAAGTAAAAATAGGAACAGATCCTGTTGTCAAATGTAAAACTCAACTTTAATGTATTATATATTTCAAAAAAGCTAGATAAGAGGAATTTGAAAGTTTGAGGTGATGGAAATGCCGAATTATCCAGATTTGATCATTATATCATGTATCCATGTATTGAAGTATTACACTGTGCCCCATAAATATGTATAACTATTATCTGTCAGGTATTTTTGGGGGGGGGTTGAGTTGGAATCTCACCACTCTGTTGCACAGGCTGGAGTGCAGTGGCAGGCTCATGGCCACCGCAACCTCGACTTTTTGGGCTCAGGCGATCCTTTCGTCTCAGCCTTCCAAGCAGCTGGAACCACAGGCATGCTCCACCACACTCAGCTAATTTTTTTATTTGTTGTAGAGACAAGGTCTCACCATGTTGCTCAGGCTGGTATTGAACCCCTGAGTTCAGGCAAGCTTCTTGCCTCATCATCCTAAGGTGCTGGGATTACAGGTATGAGCCACTGCGCCCAACCTGATGTGTTAATTAAAAAATAAATTAAGAAAGAAAGAAAGGAAGAAGGAAGGAAGGGAAGGGTATGAGACATTATAAGAGGTAGTGATGAAGACATTACTTCCCTGAGAAATTTACCTATGAGCAGAGATCTGAAGGATGAGAAAGAGTAACCCAGGTAGAATGGGAAGGACTAGTTTTCCAGGAAGAGTAATTGCATATGTAAACACCTGTGGAGGATAGGAGCATTCCCAGCAAAAGAGACTCACAATGTTTGGCTTTTGTGGATCTCTAACACCCAGCGAATAATAGCCTTACCTATCCTGCTCACTGCTGTAATCCTGTCACCTAGAGCAGGGCCTGCCCATGGCTGTCAGACCTTGTAAAGGAGGAGAGAACAAGGAGGAACTTGGGCACAGGTGCGGCTGGGCCATGAAGAGCCTCGAAGAGCACGTGAACGAGTTGGGTCTTTGTGTCTGAACTGTCTATGACCACAGTCCAGAAGAGCATGACAGTGTCTTGTACCAGGATGGTGATGGCAAACATGGAAATGACAGGAGCCCACAGTTCTCGGAGCCTTTGCTCTCGAGAATTGACCTTACCACCTCTGCTCATCACGCACCGCCCCACAATTACATAGCCTATGGACATACATTTAATCACACCACACCTTGTACAAAGTAGGGGAGGCTATAAAGAAGACAGGAAAAGCAATACCATTCCTTTTCTAAAATAGAAAAGAACTTTCTTATTCAAGTTCTAACATGAGGTAGCAAAGGGAACACATGTATTTCCTGCTCCATTTCCAGCCAAATTCCATTAAAAGTAGAGAAAACATGAGGAATTAACCCACAATAGTCATAAGAACAGGAGAAGGGTATCTATCGTCAATGGACCAGAATGTACATGTTTCTGAAAGAAGAAAGCAGAAGAACTGAAATACGGTAGAGAGAGCAGCAGTGTAGACTGCCCTACGAGAACTGGGGCAGGGGAAGGAGCCCGTCTTCCTGAATGAAGTGCAGCAATATCTAAATTCTGACCTGGTAAGTGTGGGGAATGGACATGAGAAGAGGTTAGCAATTGGGGGAATTAATTGAGTGCATGTCGCCCGAACAGCCCTGCAGGTGACCCTCGCCATTGATGCTCCACATGCGCCTACTCGTTAACATGCTGAATCCCCTTGGGTACAGGCAAAAACTGATAGTCTGGCCTTCAATGAAATTAAACAAGCTATTATCACCCTGAGTAGAGGGGTGGTCATTTTGTCACTGTGGAGTTGCGCTGTCGATACATCCCACCTGCCTACTCTCAGTTAGCTTCCCATTTATAGGAGAGCTCTTCAGAGATAATACTTATGTTCAACTTCAAAGGAAACCCATGCCAACTATTAAATTCATCTAATCTTTCATATTTGTATGAATAAAGCAGACAAACAAAAAGGGTACCACTCAACCAAGAAAAACCAAAACTACAAGGAAAGTGTGTGATAATCTAACAGGACAGACTCTGGAGGAAGCAGATAATTTGGGAATAAGAAAAGAACACACAAAAATCTCATTAGTGTCATCAGAGCACTTTAAGATGTCTTTACTGGAGAGAGTCAAGATTGTATTTCATTTATAAAATAAAAAGAGGAAACAATAAACAAAGAGATGGAAAATGCAAGAGAAAATTCAAAAGAATTCTAGAATCAAACCACGACTTCCAAGAAAATAGAAGAGAGGTTTAAAAAACAAAAAACCATCAAAGATATAATGAAACCTGGCTGGGTGCATTGGCTTACATTTGTAATCCCAGCATTTTGGGAGGCTAAGGCAAGAGGATTTCTTGAGCCTAGAAGTTTAAAACCAGCCTGGGCAACATAGCAAGATACCCATCTCTACAAAAAAAATTTTTAAATTAGCTGGGTGTGGTGGCATGTGCCTGTAGTCCCAGTTACTTGGGAGGCTGAGGAAGGAGAATCACTTAATTCCAGGAGTTTGAGGCTGCAGTGAGTATGATCATACCACTGTACTCCAGCCTGGGTGACAGAGCAAGACCTTGCCTCAAAATGAATACAAATAAAAAGATATAATGAAATCTTTTCAATAATATGACAGGCTAGATTCTCATGCCTACCTTTAATTAAAAACTGCTAAAACTCTCAGATAATATATTTAGAATATCTTCTTAAAAACATCAATGATCTGGCAATAAATAAAAAATACTCAGGCCACGAAGACAGAAATCCAGAAAAGTGTCTAGCACTAAGCCAGTGCCTACCCAAGAGAACTGTGGGATGAGAGTTTTTCCCTACAAAGTTGGCCCTCACAGGGCTACAACTACAGAGTGGATTTCTGGAGGACCAATCCTGTGACTGAAATTACCAAGAATTAGAAGGCGTTCATGTTGGAATGACAAAGAACCAGATCCTATAGTCAACAGAAAGTGAGGATAAAGAACTAAGGGTCTGATGTCACAGGACTGGTCCTCCAGAAACCCACCCTGAGTTGTAGCCCTGTGAGGGCCAGCTTTATAGGAAGAAACTCTTACCCCACAGTTCTCTTGTGCAGGCACTGGCTTAGTGCTAGACACCCTTCTGGATTTCAGCCCCTTCCAAAAGTACCCCATCAAAAACATTTCAATTATTCGTTTACTATTCCAAATTAGATTGAAGTCTTCCTTAGAGTAAGTAAAATGTAAATAGGACTTTGAAAAAATGAGATGCATTCTCAAAATATAAACTAAAAAATATGTATCAGGTAGACAACCCTTCAGGGGAAAAAGCAGTGACTATAAAAAAGATGCTTTAATACAAGCTTGGAATAAATTCCAGACAAGGGAGGCATAATCTGGTCTTTTAGTCTTTTAAGGACTCCTACAGACCTTCAAGTACTTAAATTTCTTCATTTTTGCCTCTCTAGCTATTTGATTTTGATTTTGATTTTGAGTGGAGCGGTATTAAATGGAAAGGAAGCCACAAGAAAAAAATAAGGTTTGAGTAAACTCAACTTGGCTATGTCTTATTTAAAGAATGCCTACAGGAGCTCTAAATGCATTTATGCTTTCATTGGTTTGGAAACACTGATGCTGGCAAAAATGAGTACATTTTGAATCATCAGAAGAAACAGAGTACTTATTCCAGCTTATTTGAAAGTTTTAATCACTAGGTATATATAAAATGGGAACCTGAAAAGTTTGCTTGTACAAGGTTCAGGTAGAAAGCTGGAAAAGTTGTAGTCTCTTCTAAAGCCTTTCACCCAGAATTCACCTCAATGCTAGTGTGCCCAGATCACCCTACTCTTAATACAAGATCTGATATACTGATTGTCCCACTTTTGAAGGACAGAAAGAAAGTAAGCATTTTCTTAAAAATGTGAATGGCAAATCCAGAAAGAGAGTAAAAATAAGACACAGGAATACAGTTAGTGAAAATGAAAATTAATCTGTTCATGTATAGCAATTTGGTGAAAGATTCTTTCTTTACTTCCCTCAAAGGGCATCTTAATATTGCCTGGAAGCCTCCCCACTTCCAGGGATAGCTAAATTGGTAACATAAGAATTCAGGAAGTAGTAGGCATGATGTGATGCCTATGGCAATAACTTCTAATGTTTTTGAGTTCTTAAAGATTAGCGCTATAATCCCCCACCCTAAAAGGATGCATATAAACAAAAGATTTTGCAAACAAAATATTTTAATGCACTAGGTATTAATTTTCTTCATATAGATGAGATGAAAGTAAGTTTTTTGTTTTGTTTTATGATTTTCAACAAAACAGTAATAAAATGAAAACATGTATTTCTGTGTCTAGTTCATAGTGTCCCAGGAACTAAGACCTAGACCCCAGAGGGGTCACTGAGTCACAGGTTTAGAACTTTGATCCCAAGAGAAGTTTTGATTTGAAACTACGAAGAAACTCAAGTTCAGAGAAAAGGACCTCTTCCATTCCCAGAGCCACCATATGACTTTTTAAATGACGAAGAACAGCTGGGGTCGGTGGCTCAGCCTGTAATCCCGTGCCTTGGGAGGCTGAGGAGAGTGGATTTCCTGAGCCCATGGGTTCGAGACCCGCCTAGGCAACTTGGCAAGACCTCATCTCTACAATAAATCAAAAATTAGCCAGGTGTGGTAGCGCGCACCTCTAGTTCCAACTACTGGAAGGCTGAGGTGGAAGGATCACCAGAGTCCAGCAGGTCGAGGCTGTGGTGGCCAGGAGTGGCCACTGCACTCCAGTCTGGGCACCAGAGTGAGACTCCAACTCACAAAAATAAAATAAAAAATAAAAATAAATGACGAAGAACGCACAGAATAGAGGGAACTCATTGAAAAATCAATGAGGTAGATTTCTCTATACCCTTCTTAAATTTAAATTGAGCAATCTTTGTGATAACTAGCATTGCAATGAATAATCTTATCTACACACTTGACTATTTTTTAATGTGAACTATTGAAGCAGTCATTTTAATTAAAGGATAGGTACATCTTTATAGTTTTTAGTGCACATAACCAAATTTTCCCACAGAATGTCCATACCAATTTGTACTCACATAAGCAGA
The DNA here is from genome assembly GCF_000164805.1 of Carlito syrichta. Taxonomy (NCBI): domain Eukaryota; kingdom Metazoa; phylum Chordata; class Mammalia; order Primates; family Tarsiidae; genus Carlito; species Carlito syrichta. The sequence goes on from NW_007246917.1 coordinate 212,822, forward strand.
GTCTGCGAATGCCCTCATCTCCCAAATCCTTACCAACACTTATTTTACTTTATCTTTTTACTTAGTTAATTGCTTCTACTTAGTTAATTTGTGAATTTCATACATGCAAATATCTGTTTATCATTCATTTAACATAAAGGGATCTGACTGGGAGAGCCCAGGTCATGGTATGCTTGACAAGTCAAGGTGGCTGGTTGAGACTAAAAACTGCTGAGAAAAATTAATGAAACATTGGGGAGCATGGGCATGAGGAAAAAAGAAAACACTAAAAAGGACAACCTATACTAGAAGAGGAAGAATCAGTACCCCAGACAGAAAGACTTAAAAAATAAGCCAAGAGCTATCCTCTGAGAGATAAAGAGGGATACTGAAGACATGAAAAGGAATAAAAAGTTATAAAAGAAGAAATCAGCTGGTGACACAGGGTATGAAAAATATAATCGTTGCAGGAATACAATCACCAAAATGAATTAAAGAGCAAAGTGGATATAGACAAAAAAATGAACCAGTGACCTAGAAGGATAGAAAGATGAAAATAATGAAAGAAAAGTCAAGAGACACGGAAAGTAGACATCAAAGCTGAATAGAAAGCACCTGAGAGTGGATGGCAATGGTTCAAAATTTAGCAAAAGCATACTCCCAGCTACTATTTTCTTAGGGAAAATAGAAACTACAAAAAGTATACATATTTATTTCTGTGTTTCACTGAAAGTTGCTTATAAGAGAGTTCCAGATGGTAGGAAGAAATTCCAAAATACATTTCATTCAATATAATGTTCAAGAATACGTTGTTTAGCTCTTAAGTAAGAAAATCCAGACTGCAGGTTTCCTCTTTAATGAACTATCATGAAATCAAGTACATGTTTAACATGCTCCAAACAGAGTGACTTATAAAGACATTCGGATACAATTTGATGCTTAGGATAAACATAAGCCTAAAGTTAAGGCAAGAGAAGAAATGTCTTGTTGAAATAAAAGTCATTTTACAAATAGTTTATGGTTTGGTAACTTCTAAATACTTTAATGAATGTAAATATGTTTGTTTTTCTATTTAAAAAGAAAAAAAGACTCTTCAGACACAAGTTTTTTGTTGTCTGTAAGTGTAATTGATCTCTTTGTTCTATCTATGCACTAAAATAAAAAATGGCACAATAATAGCTATTTTCTGAATTTTTCTCCTTTAAAGAATGAAAATACAGGTGTTTTCCCCTCCTTTTAAAAATTTACTTTCAATTTTTTTTAAACAAAAGTGATTTTTCCCTCCATTTTTACAGTTAGACTTTTAAATTGGAAAATCATGAGTCATAATTAGTGGAAATAAGCCAAATTTGCTAAAAAGAGTTACGATGACATCATTCAGTACTAACAAATAGGATGCTTTCTAACAGACTACTTATTTCTGAGAGAGTTCTTTTTTTCCAAGCTTTAGTATTGTTTGGGAATCCAAGCAATGGAGCTAGAGGACATCACCTCATCTAACTCCATTACTGATAGTTGAGAAAACTGAGGTGCAGGGAGACAAACAATGTCACCAAGCTAGTGGACAGTGGCATCTGAAATAGAATTCCATGGCACAACCTCCCATTTCATTTCTTTAAGTTATCAGTGAGGTTATGGTATGAAAAATGATTACACACTGACTACATTATGCAGATTTGCAAGGAAACAGATTACACAGTCTGGAAAGTTTGGGGGGAAAGGAGAAAGCTGTGGAAGTGCAGGTGGCTGGTGTGTCTTCAGGCAGGGACATAGGCAGAGAAAGCAGCTGGAGGAAGAGAGCTTTCAGTAAAGCAGTGGCCAGAAGGGCTCCTCATCCTGGGAGAACTGGTGGAAGATGCCATCCAAGAAATTGCTCACACCACTAGGTCTCAAGTAACCATGACTGGATACATGCCTAATTCAGCAGTAGAGGATACAGAATGGCTGCCTGTGCATCAGCCCTTCTGACACTTGACTCCTCTACCAACATCCAACCATCACCCACCCCTCTTTCCAACCGCTCTCACCACCAAGACCACTTCCCATTCCAAAACAAGTTCAGTTAACACTGAATAGGTCTTTTAAGTGGGTGTGGAATTATCTCAGGGGTTTCTGCTCCTCCCCTACCCCATTCTCAAAGTTTTACTCATTTTCTACCTGATGCCTAAAACTTCTTCAATTGGAAATAGAGCCTTTCTTTTCCAATGGGGTAGATGAGAACTTATATTACAAATGTTTCATTTCATTGTCATATTGGCTGGAGTACATTGAAAGGTTATCAAGCAATGGCTAATTATTTCTTCCTCACCCCGTACGTCAGGGATTGCATTGGCTTTATCCACAAAACACAACCCATATTCCAACACTTCTCAACAGCATCCCCTGCAACACTTGGGCAATAATCCCCTTCTCATCAGCCCCTCTGTTTCAGCTGAAGCTCTTCCCTTCCCTAGAACACACTTTTATGTCTACAGAGTTTCCTCTGAGTAACGCTTTCCCCCTCACCATAGGCGTTCATTTAAAGTATGTTCACTGTCATACTGTCATTTTTTCTTTTTTTTTTTCCTGAGTTGGAGTCTCACTCCATCGCCCAGACTGGAACACAGTGGCACACTCGCGGCCACTGCAGCCTCTACCTGTTGGACTCTGGCGATCCTTCCACCTCAGCCTTCCAAGTAGCTGGAACTACAGGTGCACGCTACCATGCCCAGTTAATTTTTGATTTACTGTAGAGATGAGGTCTCGCCAAGTTGCCCAGGCAGGTCTGAAACCCGCGGGCTCAGGCAATCCTCTCACCTCGGCCTCCCAAAGCACTGGGATTACAGGCTGAGCCACCAAGCCCGGCCCTAATTCTCGATTACGTATAATTTAGTTTTTGATTTTCCCTTTAATACATAAATTTATACAGACCAGTATTCTTAATTTTTATGTGATGAGTTATTTTTAACTATCCTTGTGTTTTTATTTTCTAGTTTTGGGAAACATTGTTGGAAATATGGTCTTTATAATGGAATTTATTGACTGACCAAGTATAGGATTAATTTTTGTGAATATTTAATGATCACTTGTATGTGGATACAAATTTCTACATGCTTGGATAGATAAGTATATACACACATATATTGGGTTGATGCATAAGCTCACAGCATTTGTCACTTACCTACAGAATCCAAATGTTGCACGATGGTCAACTGGTCACAGTTCATCACATTTGCCAATTCTGGGGTTGACTGACATGGATCATCATGAAGTAAAGCATTTAAACGCTCTTCATCAAAACCAATGGTCCTTCTGAATGCGGAGAATCATTCAGGTCAAAGTGGCCTTCTTTGAAATGGCAAAACCATTTTCTTGCCGTGCTTTCCCAGAGAGCATTCTCCCTGAATAATATGTCAGAAGTGTTTGTTTTTTCCACTTAACACTCCATCGGTAGCCCACAAATAGCACTAACTTTCTTCAAATCTGCAAAATGCAGGGCGTATTCACAAGCACAGCATTGTCACTCCAAATAACAAATGGCAAATGGTAAACAACTCCCAACACCACGGTGTTGCCATGCCAAAAACTTCAAACTTAGGCATCGACCTAATGTGTACATATGTCTAAAATTCCCATTTTATACATACACAAATATAAAATCTCTAAGCGTTTTTTTTTTTTTACATTCTAATGGAGAGTATATTTTAGTGGAGGAAATAAACACAATATAACTATTCAAAAGTAAATAAATAAATGAGAATTTGTAGTTGTGGTCATTGTGGTGAGGATAAGGTGGCTCCCTTTAAATTAAGGTCTCTGTGAGGTCATAGGTGAGCTTACATATGAATGAGGAGAAGCAGCCAGCCCAAGGATATCTAACAAAAGGTCATTCCATATGCAGAAAGGAACCCACCACACCAAGTCCCTGAGGAAAGAACAAGCTTGGTGTGTTCAAAGACAGCGAACCAGTGTAGATGTTGTCTCCCAGGTGTGTCTTAGCTTTCATGACCTGTCTTCATCTGGGATCCTACTAGCAGGTCCATTTGGCTGTTTCACTAAGCAATGTATAACAACGAAGTTTTAACCATAAATAAAGTTGTTTTGACCTCCAGGTGCTACTGCTTTGTTTTATTTCTCAATTTGTTCAGAATTTAGGCAGGGTAAATTTGAGGGACCACTTGAGTGCCGCCATTCATGGGCCCCTCAAAGACTTCAACATTAGTGAACATAGCTTGCAAAGATTTTTTTTTCCAGTGTGATTTTTTTTTCTTTCCTTTTTTTTGAGTTGGAGTCTAATTATAATCTAATGTAATCTAATTATAGAATTTGCTATTTCAGTCCTCTATGTTCACTGAAATATCACTTTACTTTGGCAGGGATTTTTGTTTATTTTTTTCATGCTACAATCCTCCATGAAAAACAGTTGCTGAAACATTGTAGGCAACTAATAAATGTCTATGGAATGAATGTCTCATTAGAATTGGGCTCTATCAGAAGCTCTTCAAAGGGGCTAAATGTCTGGGAGAGAAAGGAGCTGACAACATTGTTTGGAAATTTTATCTATTTATTTTTTAAGTCAGGTTCTCACTCTGTCACCCAGGCTGGAGTGCAGTGGCACAGTCACAGCTCACTACAACCTCGACCTCCTAGGCTCAGGCAACCCTTCTGCCTTCGTCTCCTGAGTAGCTGGGACCACAGGCATGCACCACTGTGCCCAACCATTTTTTTTTTTGGTAGAGATGAGGTCTTGCTATGTTGCTCATGCTGGTCTTGAACTCCCAGCCTCAAGAGATCATCCTGCCTTGGCCTCTCAAATTGCTGGGATTACAGGTGTGAGCCACCACACCCAACCTGTTGGGAAATTTACAAGGCCCAACGAAACACTTTGTTGATTCAACAAAGACTTAGCATATGGCTCTGGTTTCCCAAGCACTGAGAATATAAAGGCACTAGAGCTGCTGTTTTGCATAATTCCAGGGGACACAATCCATATCCCAGTCTCTGTGAGTGTTACCTCCTGAAGCTGTGCTGCGCATGTCTACAATAGCTATTTGCTAGGGCCCTGACTATGCCTGTCCACAAAGGTGCTTAAAAGATCTACCGGGAGCCTCAGAGGTTTGTACTTTGAGGTCCAGTAATTCTCTGTCACTATATTTAAGGCATGGATTCCCCTGTTCTCTGCCCTGCCACAACCTCAACACCACAACACACACACACACACACACACACACACACACACACACACACACACACACACACACCTCCCTTTTTCTCTTCCCTCCTTCCCTCTCTCTCTCTCTCTCTCCCCTTCTAGAAATTATAGTAAGTCACCATAGCTGACTTATAATGTTCATTTTAGCAGCAAAAACTCTTTTCAGGGACTTTTTAGCTCTGGACTTTTGACAACAGTCCAAAACACATGCATTTACAGTTTAAAAAATCTCTGTGATGAAAACGTCTGTGTGTAAATCTTATTTAGGGCTGTCTGCCATGAGGAGTCAGGAGAGTTCAGCCCCTTAATATTAATATGTTCCTGGTCAATGACAGTTAAACTTTTGTAGCTCTGGGTAAACCAGACCTTAGAAGAGCTTCCAATCAGTAATCCAATAACTGGAAAACTGCCCCCAGTCATAGTCCTTGACCCTGTTCGAAAACTGGTTCCACAAAATCAAATCATTTCTCTAAGGAAATTTTCAAAGTGAATGATTTCCTGGGAATTACAAAAGAACCATGACTCTACTTGGCAGCTGACAAAATGAAGTGACATCAAACAGTTACATGGAATTTGCTAGAAGAATGAAAAGAAAAAATGTTACCAAAGCTTTGCCAGACATTCTGTAAGCATTTCGATGTGCTGACCATCTTATTATTTCCTGAGGCATTTCTCTATTCCTAGTTGAGTCTAGAACTTGGGTGTGACAGCATCTTCCTCAGACAACGCTACCAATGTCCACTTCTGTCCAGCGCTGTCTTCTTCCTTACCTGCCTCCGTCCCTCCTACATACCCCAGGGTCTTAAAGGTCTGAGGAAATATGTGCCTTCTAGAAAAATAGCAGTGATGTTTTGGGAGCATAAAAATAACTTCTTGCCCTGAGAAACATTCACATCGCTGCACTTAGAACTCTGTTGAATGCCACAGGATGTTTGCAAACCAGGGCAGGTACCCTCTCCCACACTACACCAAGTCTGTTAGACTGTAAGCTCTCTGAAGGCATCAGTAGCATCCTGTTTAACTGTGTCTCCCAAACACATAGCACAGCAGATGGCACATAGTTCTCAACAAATGATTACTGGGTGGCTGAATAAATCAATCAGTTCACATTGAGGTCCTTCACGGAAAAATGCTTGACTTCTACGTATTCAAGTGCCAAAGGGAGATACAAAGGGGTTTTTCTTTTTTAAAATAGTGATAAATGGCCAGGGGCAGTGGCTCACACCTATAATTCCAGCACTTTGGGAGGCCTAGGCAGAAGGACTGAGTGAGCGTATAAGTTGAAGACCAGCCTGAGCAACATAGCAAGATCCAGTCTCTATTAAAAAATAAAAACAAGGTTGCTTTATCACCTGAATAGATTTTTTAAAAATAATGATAAATGCATTACTTTTTCTTGGAAAAGTAATGCCTTCTCTTTGTAAGGGATTAAAACATAAGGAAAAGGATTTCTAAAAATACAGAATACCCACACTTCCACCCTACAAAATATAACCACTGATAATATTAAGGGTATTGGGGATGGATTATTAAGCATTATGAAAGGTGGAAAGAAGAAAGATTTCCCAGGTTCTAATGCCAACTCTTCTATTTACTAACTGGTGGCCTTGAGAAGAATACTTAATCTCTCTGAGTCTCAGTTTCCTCATTTTAAGATGAGAATACTATAGTGCCTACTTCAGAGATTTGTTGTAAAAAGTAAACAAGTTAACCTATAAAACAAACAGGAGCTGGGCTTGTTGGCTCATGCCTATAATCCTAACACTTTGGGAGGCCGAGGCAAGAGGATTGCTTGAGGCCAGGAGTTCGAGACCAGACTTGGCAACACAGTGAGATGCCCACTGCTATATAAATATATAAATAACATAAAAATTATATATATGAATAGGGCCCCCTGGGTTTGGGCAATGGATCAGTACCATAGTAACCACTATGTAAATGTTAGTAGCTATTATTATTTTTAAACTGTATCACTTAAGCACAAGTATTATAACAATGAGACCCCAAACTCAGGGACTTAAATCACATGCAAGTTTATTTCTCTCTCACCCCCAGGAGCAGATTTGCTCCAAAAGATCACTCAGGGATATAAGTTTTTTATGCACCTTCTGGGATATTTCACTCATCTGCATGTTCAAGGTTGAATTACTGCCATCTTTGCTTTGTTTTGCAAGACAAAAGGAGGATAGAGAGGGGCTGGGAGACGGCCCACTTTCTTTTTAGGTACATGGGACAGAAGTTGCACATACCACATCTGTCCATATCCTACTTACCAAAATCTAGTCATGTGACCACACCAGGCTCCAAAAGAAGTTGGAAATGGAATCTCTAGCCAGATGGCTACATGCCCAAGCAAAAACAAGTGAGGGTAGATGGGGTTTTTTTGCTAGAGTTGCTATAACAAAGTACCACAAACTGAGTGACTTATACAACAGAAATGTATTATCTCACAGTTCTGGAGGCTAGAAGTGCAAGATCAAGGTGCTCACAAGTTTGATTCCTTCTGAAAACTGTGAGAGAGATTCTCCTCCATGCTTCTCACTTAGCTTCTGGTATTTTTTTATTTTTTTTTTCTGGCAATCTTTTACTTGCCTTGGCTCATAGAAGAGTTATCCCAACCTCTGTCTTCATCTTCACATGGCCTTCTCCCTATGTGCACATATCTGTGTCCAAATTTCCTCTTTTCATAAGAACACCAGTCATATTGTACTAGGGCCCATGCAAATGACCCACCTGAACTAATTACATCTGCAAGGATGCTGTTTCCAAATAAGGTCACATCCTGAGGTAATTAGTCAGAACTCCAACATATGAATTTGGAGGAGACACAATTCAACCCATAACAGTAGGGGGTGCTATTACCAAAAAGAAGAAGAACAGAATAGCTACTAGGGAGAAAAAGTCTCTGACAAATATAAATGCTTTCATGTGTACATGCATGGGAGGAAAAACTTTTACGAAATTTGGATCATCTACAGTTTTTTTGTTTGTTTGTTTTTTGGGGTTTTTTTTTTTTGAGTCAGAGTCTCACTCCATCGCCCAGGCTAGAGTGCAGTGGCACGCTCACAGCCACCCCAGCCTCAACCTGCTGGGCTCAGGCAATCCTTTCGCCTCAGTCTTCTGAATAGCCGACTACAGGCTCATGCTACCATGACAGGCTAGTTTTTTTATATATTGTAGAGACGAGTTCTCACCAAATTTCCCAGGCTGGTCTCGAACCCCCAGGCTCAGGCAATCCTCTTGCCTAGGACTCCCAAAGTGCTGGAATTACAAGCATCTACAGTGTTTAATTATACCGTTTAAATATTACATAGTGAGAAGTTTTCCACTGAAGTAGTTAAATTTGGCTAGGCTGCAATAACAAGTGAACCCCAAAATCGCAATGCCTGGATATAATAAAGGTTTACCTCTCATGAACACCACATCCCAATGCTGTGGGAAGAGGTGTCTGTTCCATGCAATCATCAAACAAAACATGTTCTAAAGTAATGGCAAATATTAAAGGTTGAGATATCCCAATGACACTGATTTGATATTAATAAATTATATAAATGTATTAAATGATCACATGTATTTCAAAAATATGTGCATCTATTAAGTATCAATCAAAGATTTTTAAAAACCCTTTAAGCCAGGCTCAGTGGCTCAGTCTGTAATCCCGTGCCTTTGGGAGGCTGAGGTGAGTGAATTGCCTGAGCCCACGGGTTCGAGACCCGCCTGGGCAGCGAGACCTCATCTCTACAATAAATAAAAAAAATCAGTCAGGCGTGGTAGCGCATGCATGTAATTCCGGCTACTTGGAAGGCTGAGGCGGAAGGATCGCCGGAACTCAGCACGTCGAGGCTGCAGTGGCCGGGAGCGGCCACTGCACTCCAGTCTGGGCGACAGAGTGAGACTCCAACTCAAAAAGAAATAAAAAATAAAATAAAATTTAAAAACCCTTTTTATTCAAATAATGCCTCTGCTGTCCTCTAGAGTCAGTCTGTCCTCTAGAGTGGAGTTTTCCACTGTATTTTCTATATTCTGCCAGAGAATGAACAAAAGCAGAGAATGTGGATGATCATATGAGACACCCAGGCTTCCCCTAATATTTGTATTATAGATCCTGGTCAAGAGTGAAAATGGGGTTATATATATTACATGCAAATGTTCCCAAATATCATGCTAATTTGAGAGTATCTCTGGTACCTCAGAACAAAGAGAAGCAAGAAAACATATACTAAGTGCAACTGCAAAGTGATACTTTTTTTCCGAAGGTGGAACTATTTTCTTTCTTTCTTTATTATATTTCAGTGTAAAGTTGTGGGATACAAGTCAGGATTAGGTACATAAGTGGTCTACATACAGGTGATGTTTGGGCCTCCCATTGGTCCTCACTTCACCTGGTTTAGGATCAGGTACCTTTAGTGATGGTATGTGTTCTCCACTCCCCCGCTCTGGCAGTGTCCCGCTACTGCCAATCCCTTTCTTGTAGTATTATGATAAATGGTTTCTGAGAGTACTTGTTAAATTAATTTGCCTTTTCTCTTGCCTAAGTTTTCCTGTTGCTCAAATCTTCCATGCATTCAGGCATTGTGCTGATCTCCAACACTGGCAATAGCATAGCCTATACATCTTCACAGGATCTGAACACAGCCACTTTTTATTTTGTGTGCAGATGGCAAGAGGTAAGAAGAAGCATTATTCTGGGGCCTGAATAGCGTTGGTCACAAGAGTAGATGTTTATGATTACAGAACATGCTGGGCCAACGATAAGCATCAGTACCTGGGTGACCAAAACACCTATCATTCTTTAATAAATTTACTTTTTGTGTGTTTGCAATATGCAGGGCCCACCAAGACTCAGAGCTGGTAGGAATTCCTCTTATTTAGGTCTAAAGTGCTATTTTTTCAACCTACATACCATTAACCAGAATCCAGTCACGTGGTTTCCATATAACTTAAAAGGAGGCTGGGGAGCTTAGCTTTCCTGTGTGGCTAAGAAGTGAGAACACAGCTGTATCCATGTCATTAAACATCACTCAGAAACATGACTCTTAATGGCTATACTATAATCTATTTATCTCCTATTTATAGCCCTTGATTCAACGGATTCTCACAAGACTCCTGTGAAAGTTCCTAGAATCTCCATATAGATTTAGAATGGCCAAGCCAGTCCAAAGAATCCAGAAAATTTTAGAGGTGAAGACAATTAGAAGCAATTGTCAAGCTCTGAAATATATCCACACACACACAAAAATAAAACATGTAAGATAATGCTGGTTAAAATAAATGTTGATATTACAGATCACAAAAAATTTAAGTTTCATATTAGGAACCAATGCTCACATATCTTAGGGATAGTTCTTGAATCTCAGTCTCTGTTTTTATTTAAACTCCATTTTCTATTCCTTTTTATTACCCATAAGTTATTAGAGATATATTTCATATGAAAAATATCATTCAATGGTACAGTTTTTCAATCTTAAAAAATTGCATTCAGATCACTTTTCAAAGCAGTGAAGTAAATATACAGAGATATAAGATTATGTGGAAAATATGTAATGGAATGAAAAGTTGTTAAGGTCTCTCATATAACTAGAGCACAATCAATAAAAACAGTAGAATACTTTATTACTCAAGTCCTCCTCTAATGGATGGGCTCATTAAATCTTTGTCAGCTCGTTGCTTCTGCAATAAAACCCAGGCACCATGTGCTCATTCTATAGGATTCTATAAGAAATTGATGGCCAGACTGAAAGGGAGTAAAAGGAAGTTTCTTCAGTTTGCACTGTATGACTACAAATGTGAATGTGAACATTTTAAGGAGACTGAATTCTTGAAATTTTGTCTTAAGGATATAATTTCTTATGAGCATCATAACATGATTTATATGGAGAGATGTACATCATAACACAGTTTAAAAATCATTACCTTCATACAATGGAGCACAAGATTTTCATTAAAATAACATGCAATATAATGTAAAGACTACAGGATCCAAAATAGTATATGAATATGAGTCTAGCTTTTGAAATTAGTTTTGTTATATATATTTTATATATGTAAATGAAATATGCCAAATGTTAAATCTTTGAGATGGAGATAATGGATAAATTTTATTCCAAATAACTTTCTACATTTTCTAAATTTGCTATAAAGACCATATGTTACTTTGCAATTATAAAAATATATTTTAAAAATAAGAGAGACTGACAATAAATAAAACTATGGGCGGGGGCTGGGTTTTTGTGTGTTTCACAGAGTTTCTGAAAAGAAAGAATACCATATAAGAAGAGTACTGAAACAACAACAACAAACAAACTTGGTTCAATAGGACTACTTTGGTTCTTATCTACCAGGTCCCTCTTCCTCAGTCATGCATTAATGTTTGCCCTGAAGGCCCTACAAGTGGGCAATAATGGGAGGAGTGAAAGTGTAGTGGTTAATACTTTCAATAATAGTCTTGTAAGAGAGTTCAAAATACAATTAGTGAAAGTATTTTGATGGGGAACTAAGAAAATATGTCTTTTAAAATGCCTCCCTTAAGGTACAACTTGGTCCATGGATGAAAACTAGACCAGATAGAAGTATAAATATGCATATGTCCTTTAGACAATGCCTTATAAGCCTTTCTCTCAAGTGGACTGTGTTAAATACCAACTGGATTTTGTTAAAATGTAGGGGTCCTGAGTTAAAAGAATGATGTTTTTAAAGCTGGGATCATGAGAATTATGCATGTGTGCTACTAAACTACAATCTGTGGTGATAGAGCCCAGGCAAGTGCATTTTTAAGAGCCTCTCGGGTCATTCTGATGTGAAACTCTGATTAAGCACCTGACTTGGAAGTATAACTAGACTGACTTCATTTTGTAGACATTAAGCACAATCAAGATTCTCACCTCGATGCCATCTTACTTCTACATAAAGATGAGTTTAGGGAATACCTGCAGTCAAAAAAATGTTATTTATTTTAGTGTACAATTGGGATTAATGACAGGACATAAAAGAATAATGAAGATCTAAAGCCTCAACACCATAGATCATAGCCAAGGTGCCATTGGCTGAGAAAAACATTAGAATTAGATGTGACATGATAATTGATATCTTGTCCACAGGTCTACAAGTCAACACTGGCTTTGCTGGGTTTGACTGATATTGGCTTGGTTTGGCTTTGGGGCTGTTGGTTGGGTTCAGTTCTACTTTATGTATCTCAGATCCTGTGACTGACAGTTAGCCAAAGTATCCTTTTTATGGTGGATTGCAGAAACAGAAAAGGCCAAGTTATACCACACAAGCACACCGAAAACTTCTACTATGTTATATCTATTAACATTCTGTTGGTCAAAGCAATCATATGGCAGATCCAACATCAATGGGGCAAAAAATATACTCATTCATCTAGTAGGTGACATTGCAAAATCACAAAGATGTATCATCTTTTAAAGTAGGGAGGGGAGCAAATAATTGAAAACAATAATCAATTGCACCAGGTATCCATGTTGACTTTAGTGAAATTCCAATATTCTACCTAGTTAGTTCTGAGCTAATGTTAATCATCTGAATTAGCAAGTCTAGAAGTCCTTTTGTCTTTCCTTCTTCCTGCTAACTTGAGAGCTGTAACTGTACTGTTCATTTTAAAAATCTCTGTTACTGCCCAGCACAATACCCTAGTGAGGGTTCAATAAATGTGCATTAAGCTATTGCAGATAATTGAACACAGACATTCTAAGCACTGATTCTCACATAAAATGGTGTGACTCTTCCTCAACTGGATTAAGGTCAGCTGATCATTGTTTGTAGTTTTTAACACCCTCACTTTAAGTTAGGTCTTCCAGACCATGTTCCACTAATTCCTAGAAAAGACTCAACAAGAATGATAATGAATGAATTTAGTAATAGTCTTTACAATTCAAATGGTATAGCTAACCCTTTTACTATGTGATTTTTGTACTATTTTTCTGTGCATTCTACATCCACTGAGAAAGTCAACCACATAAATCCATACAATTTGCTATTTAAAGAATGCACCTCATGAAAAGCCAGAAAATGTTTTTAGTTCTGAGAAATCATTTTACTCTGATAGCATTGACCTTCAATGTCTTCTGAAGTCAACTAGGGCTTGAAAACTCTTAGGAATTATTACTTTTTCTTTTCCTTTTCTTTCTTTTTATCCCCAAATTAGAACACAATTTTCAGTTGACTCAAATAAGCACGGAAGAAATGACCTTTCTTGATTAAATTTAAAACTGGCCTCTCAAAAGAAACGATTAAATCTCCTTGAAGTTTTGTTTCCTCACTAGGAAAACAAAGCATAATTTCTCTAAAAAGCATAATTTCTTATGGAAACAATACTAGAATATAATTAGGTCTGCCTAAAGAAAACTGATTTCTAATTTCAAAGAAACAGTCAACATTCTTTTACAACTGATTTATAGTAAGCATTTGTAAGCATATCAAAGATGAATGGTATACAACCCAATTCTTAGAAGGGGGGACCTGCTCAGGTGTTAAAAAGAATGTTATTTCATTTCCAAGTATTTGTACAGTTTCCAAAGTTCCTCTTGTTATTGAGCTCTATTTTTATTCTATTGCGGCCAGAAAAAAATACTTGTTATGTTTCTGATTTTTAAAATTTGTTGAGATTGTTCTTGGCCTAACATATGATGAATCATGGAAAATGTTCTGTGTGCTGATGAGAAGAATCTGTATTCTGCAGCTGTTGGATAGAATTTTCTATAAATGTCAGTTAGGTCTATTTGGTCTAGAATGAAGTTTAACTCCAATGATTCTTTGCATAATCCGTCCTTTACCAAAAGTAGGCTATTGAAGTCCCCTGCTACTATTGTATTTCAGTCTATCTCTCCCTTTAGATCTATTAATATTTGCTTTATATATTTAGGTGCTCTGATGTTGGGTGCATGGACATTTATAATTGTTGCATTCTGTTGCTGAATTGATCTGTTTATCATTGTATAATGACTTTCTTTGTCTCTTTCTATAGTATTTGACTTGAAGTCTTTTTATAAACTCCTGCTGTTTCTCGGTTTCTCTTTGCATGGAATATTTTTCCCACCCCTTCATTCTCAGACTGTGTCTCTATAGGTGAAGTGAATTTCTTGTGCACAACATATAGTTGGGTCTTGTTTTTTTCATTTGTTTTGTTTGTTTTTATCCATTCAGTTACCCTATGCCTTTGAATTGGAGAATTTAGTTAATTTACACTGTGTTATTATTGCTACATAAGGACTTACTAATGCAATTTTTTTACTTGATTTCTGGTTGTTTTGTAATTTCTCTCTTTCTTTCTTCCTTTTTTACTGTCTTCCTTTGTGGCTAAGTGATTTTCTCTAGTAGTATTTTTTAATTCCTTACTTTTTACTTTTAGTGTATCTATTATAGGTTTTTGCTTTGCGGTTACCATGAGGTTTAAAAAAAATCTTTTAGTTGCAACAAGTTATTGTGAACAAATGACAACTTGACTTTGATCACAAAAAAAGAAACAAACCAAGAAAAGAAAATCTCAAAAACTTTACACTTCATACTCAGACATTTTGTGTTTTAGTTGTCTCAATTTACATCTTTTTATATTGCCTGTCTCTTAACAAATTGTTGTAGTTATTTTTATTTTGAATATATTTGTCTTTTGGTCTTCACACTAGAGATGTGAGTGATTAATACACCACAATTGCAGATTTAGAGTATTCTGAATTTCTGTACTTACTTTTACCAGTGAGTTTCCTATCTTCATTTGATTTTCTTATTGCATATTAGTATCCCGTTTTTTCAGATTGAAGGACTCCCTTTAGCATTTCCTGTAAGACAAGGCTAGTGGTGATGAATTCTCTCAGTTTCTGTTTGCCTGGGAAAAATTTTATCTCTCCATGTTTGAAGAATAACTTTGCTGGGCAGAGTATTCTTAGTTGGCAGTGGTTTTTTTGCGGGGGGGGGTTGTTTGTTTGTTGGTCCCTTCAGTACTTTGAATATGTTGTCCCAGTCCCTCCTGGCCTGTATGGTTTCTGTTGCCAGAGAAATCTAAGCTCCTTTATGTGTTATTTGCTTCTCTTTTCTTGTTATTTTTAGGATTATCTCCTTGTTCTCGTTCTTGTTCTTTGATAGTCTGGTTATTATATGCCTTGGAGTAATCTCATTTGGATTAAACCTGTTTGGTGATCTTTGATCTTCCCGAACCTCAATATTTATATTTTTATCTAGGTTTGGAAAGTTTTATGTTATTATTTTTTTTAATAAGGTTTCTACTCCTTTGTCCTTGTTCTTTCTCAACTCCCTCTTGAAGATCAATGAGTCTTAGGTTTGCTCTTTTGGAGTTATTTTCTAGATCTCGTGAACACTCTTCATTCATTTTCATTCATTTTTCTCCTCCTCTGACCATGTATTTTCAAATAGCTATATTCAAGCTCATGTATTATTTCTTCATCAGTTCTACTGTTCAGACCCTCTAATGCATTTTTCAGTTAGGCTAATGTGTTTCTTGGTTCTATAATTTGTTTGGCTTTTTAAAATTATTCCAATCTCTTTGTTAAATGTCTCTGATAAATTTATAAATTGATTTTCTACCTTATCTTGGAACTTGCTTAATTTCCTCAAAACTGCTATTTTGAATTATTGATCTAAGAGCTCATATATCAACATTTCATTGGTTTTAGTCACTGCCTCCTTGCTTTGTTCATTCAGGGAGGTCATGGATCCCTCTTTGCTGTTGTTTCTTATGGTTATATGTCTTATTTCATAGGGAAGTATTAGCTATTTATTTCAGTTTTTGCTGCCTGGATTGGTTTGCTCTTTCTAGTATTTGTATATTTAGAGATTTTTGTGGAGTTTGCCTGTTGATTCCCTGAGCGCTAGGTTATTATCTCCTTTTTGGCACTAGATTGTTCATAAGCCCAGGTTTGCTGCAGCTTTTGCAAAAGTTTGAAGCATTGCCTGTTCTGGAGGGGAGAGTCCCAAAGGAGATTCCTGGGCTGTGTGGGTAGGCTGGCTAGGGGTTTGTGCCCAGAGGACCCATAGAGAGCTCTTTCTACAGCATGATGCTGCCTCTCTTATTTGACATCTTTGTCTGAGATAGAAAGTAGCCCCTGAGCCTCATGCACTGGGGTCACTAACCTTGCCTCTACTGCCTATCTCCAGCTTTCTTCAAGGATCCCTTTCCCCACAGGTACTCACAATGCTTTCCATGGGCTAACACAGGAAGGCTTTCCTGAATAGGAACCTAAGATAATGGGGAAGCTGGCTGTCACCTTGCTTTCCCTTTCTCCAGTAGAGAAAGATTGAGTCCTGGGGGACTTTTCTGGCTGGGGCCTGGCAATTTGGGGGAGGGGTATTGTGAATAGAGAAGTCCATTTTCCCTACCTTCTGCTCACAGTTTCTCCCTTCTCTGTAGTTCCAAGGTTTCTCACAGCCTCAGTTAATATTAGTGGTGATGTTCTTTGCACTGGATACTCTGGTTTCTTTGTGGGGGAGAGTGACGTCAGATTGCTTCTACTCTGTCATTTTGGTGACATCACCTCAACGATTATGCTTTTGAATAGCAGTGAATGTTAAAAGCTTAAATTATCCCATTTTTATTCCTATGTATTTTCATAATAGATTTTTTAATGCCCTTCCCCAAATAAGAAAGCTGTAAAATAGCATACTTCAAAACTTATATTAAATCCAGAGTTTGGGTTTTACTTTTTAACAAGCACATTTAAACTAAGTATGTGAGCTGGGCTCAGTGGCTCAGCCCGTAATCCCATGCCTTTGGGAGGCTGAGGTGAGTGGATTGCCTGAGCCCGTGGGTTCGAGACCCGCCTGGGCAGCGAGACCTCATCTCTACAATAAAATCAAAAAATCAGCCAGGCATGGTAGCACATGCCTGTAATTCCGGCTACTTGGATGGCTGAGGCGAAAGGATCGCTGGAGCCCAGCAGGTCGAGGCTGCGGTGGTCGGGAGCGGCCACTGCACTCCAGTCTGGGCGACAGAGTGAGACTCCGACTCAAAAAAATAAAACAAAATAAAATATGTGTCTTTTTTGAGTGGTGATTGAATGTGATGATAGTTGCTTTGGAGTTTCTAGGCCTGAATTGCCCCAACTATGCTTTTACCCTTTGAGTTCCACTTTAGGAAATTGAAATCCATGAAAATTTATGACAAATTTAAATTTATGCAATAATTAGTTTGAGTAATAAACTACACTAGAAAAGAATTCAAAATTGTTCTTAAAAGGTTTCACTTCTGATTTCTCCTAAGTTTTACTGAAGGCTTTAAAATATCTAATTTACTAAAACTAAGTTTATGCACAAACTTAATAACTATATCAATTAAATATGTATTTTTATGTATACCAAAATAAGTTTATTACTGTTACTTTCTTCTCTAGCCATCAAGACTGATGATATTATCAAAGAGTTCATCTTCTGGTTCAGCCTTTCACTTCTCATACCATCTTCTACTCTCTCACCAAAGTATTACATAGTTATCCTCTTTAAAACTTTTTGGTTTTGTTTTTCTGAGACAGGCTCTCACTCTGTCATACAGACTGGAGTGCAGTGATGTGATCTTGGGCTCACTGCAGACTTGACCTACTAGGCTCAAATGATCCTCTTGCCTCAGCTTCCTGAGTAGCTGGGACTATCAGCATTCACTTAAAGTGCTGGAATTACAGACATGAACCACCGTACCTAGCTTTAAAACTTTTCTCATATCCAATATTAAGTCTAAATTCTTGAGCATGACATACAAACGCTTTATGTTCAGGTTCTCTTCTATCTCTCCAGCCTAAGATCTTGCCAATTCCTTCTTTCTAAGCCCCAAGTACACCACTACCTCCTCTCCTCTTCCAGTCATTCCAACTATGCTGGACTCCTAACACAATGCACAGAGTGTACTTGTACAGACAGTGGCTTGTTCTGTGACATGGATGGCTGCAATCACCTAAGCATATGAGCAATTTGTTTATTTGGCTTTTTCCCTCCCCAAGCTGTGAATTCTCTGTGACCTTTTATTATGCCTTATTACAAGGGGGGACCCCAAAACACCTGGAATTTATTTATTTTAAAAAGTATACATATTCTTACATGTTTAAACTTCAGTCATCTTCAAAGTACTCTCTATTTGATGCAATACACCTATTGAGATGCTTTTTCCACTGCTCAAAACAGTTTTTGAACTCATCAATTTTGATGGCTTTTTATGCTTCTACCATTTTTTGTTTCACCTCTTCCATATCTACTAAATGTTTCCTTTTGAGGACTTTTTCATCCTGGGAAACAAAAACAAGACGTTTCAGGCAAAATCAGGTTGAATAAGGGAAGGTGGGGCACAGAGATCATGTCATTTTGGGTCAAAAATTGCTGAACACTCAGAGGTGTGGGCGGATGCACTCATAAATCACCCATCATGAAATGGCAAATATGTTGAAAGAATCTCCAAAAAATAAATTTACTGAAGCCAAATGCAGCCTCTCACAATGCTAGTTGGTACACTGATATCAATGAGTTTCTTTCTATTTTTCTTTTAGAAAGCAGGATTTATTGAGAGAACAGAAAATCTCCCACAGTGGGAGGGGACCCGAGGGCGTTGCCCACCAATGGGTTTCTAAAGCACTTACCTAGCTGGAAAGTCTGTACCACAAGGGGCCCACTCTCCCAAAAATAATTCCAGGGTTTTTGGGGGTTCCCCTTATATATTCATGTACCCATATTGTGCCTGACACATAGTAGGTACCAATAACTATCTTATGAATAATTTTAAAAATAAGACTAGCCAAATAATGCCAAAGGATCACAATTTATATATTACATAATAGGATTATTCAGAAACTCATAAAAGATAGGAATTTTGTTAGTAAATGCCCCCTCAGTATGGTTAAATCCTCAAATATTTATGTATTATCCTTAAAAGGTGAAGCTATCTTTAAGTCACATATTAAACAAAATATAACATTAGTGGCAGATACATTTTATTGCATTTAATAAAATGTGTCAATACTTGTAGAAATGTTGCCTTTATAGAAACTCAGTTAACTGAAATTGATTATGTCATTTCTCAATTATTCCAGATTAAAGGAGGCTTAATTATACACAAAAATCTGCATTGAAATGTATGTATTTTATCTCACATAAAGGTAACTATTATATTCACAACATATAGTATTTTAGAACCTGTCAAAATTGGGGAGGAAAGTAAACATAGCACTTACTGCTATTCTAGGATCAAACACTTGGAGATGAAACCTGGGCAAAAATATTCCTGTGGTAGAAACGTCAGGTGGAAACTCCCCTATGGGAGATATAGCCCTGGTCAGCAACTCACTTTCATCTAGGTAATGCTGGAGTTCTGAATACCTTAGCAGTCTCCCTAAATTTCCTTTCCTCACAAACTTACTGCCTCAGAGACCTGGTGACCCAGGTTTCCTAGAACAAATGTATTTGGCACAGCACAGCAAGCCTTTTCTCAAGTTTGCAAGCCCCTCCTTTGAAAATGTTTTTAAACTTCTTAAAACATATTATTTTGCCCAAAATAGTTTCTATCATTTACTTAAGCAAGCTTGAGTCATTCTGAATGTTAATACGTTCTGAAATAATACTCATGTGATTTTTTTTTCTCTAATTGCTGTCTTACCTGATCAATGCACATCCCCAACTGTAGCTAACAGTTACCAGCTGCTTTTATTGCTCCATCATATTTCATCAAACTCCAAACAGGAATAGCGGATGTACAGCTCTAAGGTTAGATCATCTGACATAGGAATGAGAAGAGACGTTTTTTAAGACAAGGAAAAGGAAACCAGTAGTCCTG
The DNA here is from genome assembly GCF_000164805.1 of Carlito syrichta. Lineage (NCBI taxonomy): Eukaryota > Metazoa > Chordata > Mammalia > Primates > Tarsiidae > Carlito > Carlito syrichta. Next base: position 232,771 of record NW_007246917.1, read on the forward strand.
CTCCAAGCCTTTGTTTTCTCAGCAGGATTCCCTCACAAATTGGTGCTACTTAGAACTCTTTCCTGGCTTCCAGGGGAAATCTCAGTCAGGAATCTAAATCCCTATAACTGTCTCTCAGTTTACAACAGTGAACAGGCCTATTAGCTCCACCAAACGTGCAAGGCAATTCACAGTAAGTGAAGGTGCCACATTTCCTTCCCAGTCCTCTTCCTGTCGTGTCTTTCATACCTCCTCACCTCACCCTGTTGTGACCTCGGTTTTGATAAATCTGGCTTGTTAGGCACTAGATGGATTTCGAACTGTGGAGAAAATATAGCACACGTTGACTGAAACTAGAAGTGCTATCTGACTCTGCCCAAGATTGTGTATCTGAGAGCAACACTACGAGACATATACTGAGAAAACAGAATTAGTCTATGTGAAGCAAACCTCAAATATCTGAGATGTTCCTGAAACATTCTAATAATTTTGATTAATAACTTGAGACTTGCATCTTCTAAAATTATATCTCAATCTTTACTTCCGTGCAGAAAATTCTATGACATCTTTTTAAAGTTCTACAAGAAAATTTCAAACAGCCTTATTGACTTTTTCCCCATGATATTTAAGAAAAGCATCATCTTTTTCACATAGAAAGCTTCTTATCAGGGCTTTTAAAATCTCAACTGCCATTTAATTATTTTTTGAGTCCTTCCCCAGAGATACCAATACTTCATATACTAATGCTGCACTTAGAATACAAGGCTATCTTTTCTCAGAATTCAAGAGGGGAGGATAAAACCACATTTAAGTATTTAATCACCCAGTCCATCCCTGTGAGCTTACTATACCATGTCAAATAGTTTAACAAAAAGTCGAAGACTTATCAAGTAGCTGGACTGCACATAAAACCCATAGAAATTTGAGGGAGATGCAAGAACTCAACATTGAACTGGATGCCTAAATATCTGAGTTTCCTCCCCAAACTTTTAATTCCATAATCAGCTTATAAAACTTTGACACCCATGTGCAAATAGCTCCAGCAGCTCCCCAGACATTCACCTTTCAATGTAAGATGAAGCCTTTTGTCATCTTTTTAATCAGCATCTTTGTGGCTTGGGTCTGGTGCTTAGTTGATGCTTAGAAACTGGTACTAATATTAATACTTCAGGGAACTTGCTCTGGCATCTAGATTCCTACTGTCACCTCTAAAGTTTCAACCTGCTAAAATGGCAGTGCCATGTAGTAGGAATATTTTCCTCAAGGAATTCATGTTTTTTTCCTTTGGTTTTGCATGTGCCTTTTAATTCAGACAGTGTTTACATTTGCATTCTTTCCCTTCAATGTTCCCTTAAAAAGAATGGCCTCTCTTACTTAGCTGTTTCAGGGATCATCCTGTCTAAAGAAAACTATGTTTTCTAAGCCTTCATTTTTATTTTCTTCTGCTCCTTTCATGCAGCAGAAAACATGAAGCACCATGACATTCTTATTTTAAGAGTTGGTCATCTGTCTGCAGTCACTGGTAATTCCTATGAGCTTTCTTTCTCATCATCGTACACTTCTGTTTGGTGCACATCTTTCACCTCAGTTTCTAAGGACATGCAGAAAATTATTATTTGGTATTCTTGGCATTTTCTCGTCTTCTATTTCTAATTCTCTATTGTGATTCTTGGAGGGCAAATCTTTTTTTTTTTTTTTTGCCATTTATCTTCATATATAATTAGACCCTGCAATTTTCTTTCACAAGCAGAGCATGGAACTGAGCACATTTAAATTTAAAAAAGTGTGTTCTGAGCCACACTGCCAGCATACTGATGAATGCTATCACCGAGGCTGGTAAATCATAATTGATAGTACTTTCAAAAATCAAAATAGTCTATAGTTCTATATGCTACATATGGAATGTTATATATTAGTTCCCAGTGTTGAAGTCTGCAATGGGCAACCTATTGCTTCTGAGAGTCTACTACAAAAACACCTAACAATATAAAATATACACAGAAAATCACTAACCAAACACACACACACACACACACACACAAAGGGAAGAAGGAGGGACAGAAAAGGAGAGCTATTAGGATACTAGGTTCTATATTTTTTTCTCCTTTTGTCCCCCTTACCCTTTCCAAATTATGATAAGAAATAGTAAAAGTGTCAAAAAGAACAAGGACAAGAGAGTCAGGAGACTAGACAATCCAAAATTCTATCGTGGTCTCCTGAGGGATTGAGTCGCCATCTACGTTTTTCTCCACATGACTCACATCCCATTACGTGTCTCCTAGTACTAAAGAGAGGTCACCAGTACCTTCTGTTTGTTTGTTTAAAAGTAAAGAACCCAAGATTCAATAAGCCACTCTGCATTCATATGATGGTGGTAAAATCATTTCAAGTCTTTTGTTGAAAGTTTAAAATCTGGGAATATTTTCACTCTTCATTTTACCATTTATAGTCTTTTCAAACATTCTATTTCATTTTTAAGTTCATTTTTTGCCAAGATAATAAAACCGTCAGCCAATACAGAAAGATTAAAAACAATCTGGAAGCCCTTTCACTATTGCACTCTGTGCAATAATCTGTGAAGAGATTTGGGTATATCACATTGGATATACCTCTGTGAAGAGATTTGGGTGTATCACATTGGAGTCTCTTTCTACATTTGCAATTGTATAAATGTTTAGAGAGAGAGATTTATAAAACTATAGAAAACTATTGTATATATATAAACATATTTGAAGGTATATGTGTATATTTCTGTATTTATATATGTGACTGAACATACAAGCAAACATGTACATGGCAAAATGTAAGAAGTTTATAGATACACGAGGCTGTATGTTTATATACATTCTAAATACATTTCTTATATTTGTTTGTGTGAATGAGTGTGTCACGTACATACTCATGCATTTGTCTGTTAACCCTGGTACCATAATTCCTCTCAAGATGATAACTGTGTTTAAGAAAATTATTTTTGAGCCGGGCTCGGTGGCTCAACCTGTAATCCCGCGCCTTTGGGAGGCTGAGCTGAGTGGATTGCCTGAGCCCGCGGGTTCGAGACCCGCCTGGGCAGCGAGACCTCATCTCTACAATAAATCAAAAAACCAGCCGGGCGTGGTAGTGCATGCCTGTAATTCCGGCTACTCGGAAGGCTGAGGCGGAAGGATCACCGGAGCCCAGCAGGTCGAGGCTGCGGTGGCCGGGAGCAGCCACTGCACTCCAGTCTGGGCGACAGAGTGAGACTCCAACTCAAAAAAAAAAAGAAAATTATTTTTGTATATTTCAAAATGGCTAGAAGAATTGTAATGTTCTCAACACAATATTACAATTGCGTTTGAAGTGCTTAATATCCCAATTACCACAATTTGATGAATATACATCATAGACATGTATCAAAATAATACATGTATCCTCAAAATATGTTCATCTATGATATACCAATAAAAATACAAAAAAAAAGAAAAAACTTGCATGCCATTTGAGATGCGAAGTGAGACATTGAGGACATGGGTATTTGCAGGAGACAAAGTAACACAAAAGATGAATAAATTTAAAATCATTATTATTCTTGTTATGGCTGACATTTATTAAATACCTACTATATATCAGGTGCCATTCTAAGATGACTAAACTGGTCACCAAGAATAAATGAGAAAAATTTGCTTCTGCCAGAGGGAGGGCATGAGGAGATAGGAGAGAATGACAGAAAAAGGTGGGGAGAAAGAGGCCACCTGGCAGGGTGCATGTGAAGTGCAGAGACAGTGACATGGCCTGGAGATGAGCCCTATTCTCCCTCTTCATCCACACCTGTCTTCTTCACCTTTCTCCCTAGAGCAAAAACAAAGTGCTTATTTTTCCAGGAATAGAAATGCAGTCAATCTTCATTTTAGCTTTTATATCTGTTTTGACTGTTGGTTATCTTTTTGACCATACAAAGTTAAAATTTTCACAAAAGTAAATTTATTCATATTTTCTTTATGGATTCTGGTCTTATGCCTACTCTTAAAGGTCTTCCATATCCCAAGTTTATAAGAACAATATTTACTCATTTTACCTTTTATTACTTTTGTAAATTTATTTCTTACATTTAAATCTTTGCCGTAACTGAAAAATGTTCTGAACTATATTATACTTGATATAATATACATATGCTAATTTAATGTAACATAAGTACTATAAGAATCTATTTATAATGGCTAACTAATTGTTCCAACATTATTGATTAAGTCACCTTTCCCACTGATTTGAAATGCTGTTTTTATTTATATACTGAAATTCTAGTAGTTCTTACATTTATTTCTGAATTATCTATTCCTTGATCACTCCATCTATGCCAGTGCAAATACCCTACTGTATTAAGTAAGGTCACTTCATAATGACAACAGCTAAGGTTTGTTAAATGCTTATTATGTGCTATTTTCCGTGTTTTACAAGTGGAACATAGGGCATGGAGAAGTTCAGTCATTTGCCCAAGTTCCCACAGATACTAAGTGGAAGAGTCAAGATTAGAGCCTAGACAGTCTGGCCCTAGAGACTATTTATTAATCAGCCTGAATTATAAAGCTGTTCTATCCTTGTGACTTTTCTCTTTCTGGATTTTCCTGAATCTTCTTTTATACTTATTTTTCTAGATGAACTTTGGAATTATTTTGGATAAATTTTTCCTCAAACCTAACTTTACATGAAAAGCCTAGAATGTACTTATTGATTTAGGAAGAATTGCTACACCCAATAAGACTGTCTATCCCATGAGGAAAGTATGACTTATTATTTATTCATCTTCTTTTAGATCCTCTGAAGGGATATGTGCAAACATTATTATGGTGACAAGACTTGGTCTGTCCAATCTATTTCCTCATTAATTATTTCTGATATAAGAATATAACTAATATTTCAGTATTAACATCAAGTAGTAGCAGGGCTAATGGTTTCTCAGACTTGTGATTTTAAGATGACTGCTTCCAGTGTTTTGCCATAAGTATAATGCTATATTTTGGTTTGAAAGATATCCTTTTGGATTGGCAGTAGTGAGATACTGCCAGGGTGGAAAGGGTGGGGAACACAATATCAACAAGGGTACCTAATCTCAAACCAGGCAATGTAAGCACCGAAGGGAGGCCCAAACTTTACCTGTACAATGATCACTTGTATACCTAATCCTGAATTATACCCCACATCTTTAAAATTAAAAATAAATAAATAAAAGGTATCCTTTCATTAAATTAAACAAGTATTCATCTATTCCTATTTACACTGATTTCTTTAAGGTCAGAAACAAACATTGACTTTTATCAAATGCCTCTTCTGCACCTACCAATGTAATTAATTGTTTTATCTTTTGACCTATACATATGGTGAGTTACATTAATAAATATTCTAATATCAAATCTTTTTTAAAGTTCCAGAACAAATCCCATTTAGTTTTGTGTATTGATTTAGTTTATTGCTGGATTCTATTTTTCATGTTATTTAGAATTTTTACATAGATATTCACATGTGAGACTAGTCTACAATTTTATTTTTTATGCTATTTTTGTCAAAATTTATATGTTGGTTTTATAAAAAGCTTTTATTTCTCTGTGCTCTGTTCAGTTATAAAGGCCTCATAATTATCTGTTTCTTGAACATCTGAAAGAATTCATTCAGGAAAACATCAGAGTTCAGTACTTCTTAAAGGCATAGCTTTTAGAAAACCTGAACAGATAAAAATAAATAAATAAAGCTGATACCATCTTGAATTATGTTAATAGTTGACTCAGATTTCCATAGTTTGGGAACAGACTGGAATTAGGTAAGTCAAAAAGGTTATCCATAGAAAGGACACAGTATATTTAGGACACACAACAAAGAGATCAGTAACATTATCCCAGATAGCCAGAGGTACAAGCTTCTGGACTCAAACTCTAACCAGGGGATGCACAACTGCTGATAACACTAGGAGCCTAACTGCCCCTTTCTGGATAGTCCTTATCTGGAGTGTGCTAGAGGTCACCTCAACTGTGTTGGGGCACCTCATTCATCATAGATCTACAAGCAACAGTGCAACCTCAAGGACAGACACACCATCCCCTTCCTCCCCTGGCTTTCCCAGCTTGGGTCAACTTCACTTCTGAATTTGTACTGAGAACCAGAACACAGGTCAGTGTTCCAGAAGCCTCTACGTTTCATGCCAACAACCTGCAGAACAGCCTGGGTATGTGCACATCCACCTGTCTATGAAAGACAAAGAAAACAGTCTCCAAGAAAATCCACTGTATTAGAAGACTGTCCAGCCTAGGCAGTGTAGTGAGACCTTGTCTCTACAAAAAGTCAAAAATTAGCTAAACAGAGTGGTGCTGAGGTGGGAAGATCACCTGACCCCAGGATTCTGAGGCTACAGTGAGCCATGTTTGTGCCACTGCACTCTAACTTGGGTGAGAGAGAGAGAGGGAGGGAAGGAAGATGGGAGGGAGGGAGGGAGGAAAAACACTACTTGCCAAATCATAATCTCTCATATAATTCTAAAAGCTTTGTAGTAGATATGATAACTTTAAAATAATTTTTAAATTTTCTTTAGATTTTTGTTTGCCTTTTCAGATCTTACATAAAATCCCCAACAATGAATACATTTTAGCCATAATAACAATATTTACAGATGACATCTATAACATCCCTGCTCTATATCCTGATTTTCTTCTTCCTGAACTTGGAGGGAGAATAGAAATTGAATAGCAAGCGGGTAGTACAAAATATACTTCACAGCAAAGAAGACAGAATGAATAAAGGAAGGGAGACAGGAAAACAAAAAGCAAGTTCAATGAAAAGTTAATGGGTTTGTAAGGTTTGGTTTGGAGAATGATGGGCTGTAAAGCTGAGTGATAAATTAGAGCCAGCCTGTGCAGAGCTTGGAAACTGAGCTGGCTTTATTTCAAGCCTTCTTTTCATTAGGGAGTGACATGGACAGATTCACATTCTGAAAAGTCCCTTCTGGTATCCTTGGGGAATGTGTATAAGCAATAGAGGAGACAAGAGGTAGAGATGCCAGAGATAACAGCTGAGGAGGGAGGTGAGGAAGTCTCGGGAAAGAGCAGCGAGCAGTCAGGATAAACGAAGGGAAGGGGTCCCAGACTTAAGATGTGTTAGGAGAAAGAATTGGTAGAATCTAGTGCCTGGCTAGATGTAGGGGTCTGAAGCAGAGAAGGGACCAAGAATAAATCCCAATTTTATGAGATGCTGAAACAAGAAGCACAGAATGAGAAGCCAGTTGCTGGCATTCCCTTGTGGATATCCTACTTTTGACTGACTGTGAGACACCTATGTGGAAATATTTACCCAGCAGTTCTGCTTGGAAATTTGGATTTAGTTGCTGAACGAAAAGGAACAGAAGAATCTCAGAGAAAGGGGGAGTTTCTTTTAAGGACACCAGAAGTAAAAGCCAGCAGGAAGTTAATCTCCCCATCAATCAACTCTCAACTCTCAAGTGTTTTTGGACCTTATGCATCCACTCTCCAGTCCTTTCAACACATTCTCCCCCTGGCAGCCAGAGAAAACCCTTTAGAACAAATCTATTCAGGCCCCTTCTGATTGGTGTCTTCCTACAATCCTGAGGAAACAGTGCAAAAGCCTAAATTTGGCCTTTGAGGACCTTTATGGTCAAGCCCAATGTATCCCTTCTTTTTTATCACCCATGAACCTGACCCTCACCACTGAGGAATGATGGATGGCTGGAGGGGAAATTAAGGAATGAGTGAAGTGGTTAAGATGTGATCTCTCATCTTTTTCTTTCTGCACATCAGATTGACTTCCTCTGTGATTCTCAAATTTTTGCTTCTGTCCTTTAACTTTCTTGCATGTGGTTCTGTCTTACCTGGAACTCACCTTTAGTCCTAAAGTCATGTCTCAAATATTTTTAACAGAGTGAAACAGAATTCCGTTAGTCTCTATGTTTCAATTCCAGATTCCCATGAGAGAAAATCTGTTTGACTCATTTAAGGGTCAAGTTATCAGCCTCCTTCAAATCAGGTGAGGACAGATATCAACGTGACATAGATGGGAGGAGAGTCTTCTCAGGGCCACAGGGACAGTCAGACTCTCAGAGAAGGAGGCATGGGCATCAAGTAAGTGATAAGTTTATCTGTCCTAAATGCTTTCCTTTTTGTGTGTTTTGAATTAGACTATATTTCTAATTTCTCAATTGATATTTAAATTTTGTTCTAATATGACAAAGTATCAGTACAGTCATTCCTTGATATACATGAGGATTGATTCCAGGACACCCTCAGATACCAAAATCCACAGATATTCAAGTCTCTTATATAAAATGACATAGTCTTTGTATATATATAACCTACACATATCCTTCCATATATTTTAAATGATCTCTAGATTACATGTAATACCTGGTACAATGTAAACAGTAGTTATACTGTATTGTTTTATTTGTACTGTTTTTATTGGTGCATTGTTATTTTTATTTTATTTTATTTTCCTATTTTCTATCCATACTTGGTTGAACCCGCAGATGTGGAAACCATGAGTATGGAGGACCTACCGTACAATTAACTAGTTTTTTTTTTTTTAATTTCAAGCAACTCAGTATCATATATGAATCTAATAGGAATGTTCTTTTCATTTATTCAAATTCCTTGAGAAACATTTTAAACAGATATTGGCTTTCTAGTATAGTCACAGAAGGCTCAGAGCTATTCCTCCAAAATAATAGATTTAGAAGAAAGGCATTTTTAAAAATCAGGAAGCCAAAAGCACAAGATTATTGACTACATCTGTCTTTAGTAACAGATGGTAATACTAATTGTTGTTCAGGAGTTGCATATTGTTTTAATTTTCTCAAGGGTAAAAGATACTAGGCATGCACAGATTTTTTGACTAAATTTTATGACTCTGTTAAAGCAATGTAAAGATAAGAACTAAAATGTTACTTAAAAATTTTTTTGGCCGGGCTCGGTGGCTCAGCCTGTAATACCGCGCCTTTGGGAGGCTGAGGTGAGTGGATTGCCTGAGCCCGCGGGTTCGAGACCCGCCTGGGCAGCGAGACCTCATCTCTACAATAAATCAAAAAATCAGCCGGGCATGGTAGCGTGCGCCTGTAATTCCGGCTACTTGGAAGGCTGAGGCGGAAGGATCGCCGGAGCCCAGCAGGTCGAGGCTGCGGTGGCCGGGAGCGGCCACTGCACTCCAGTCTGGGCGACAGAGTGAGGCTCCAACTCAAAAAAAAAAAAATTGGGGGGAGAGGATGTGGCCCTATTATAAGGAGAAACATTTTTAGAAGGTATCAAAAATATCACAACTTAGAAAAACTCATTGGCAATTAAGTTGTATATTTGCATTTGAATGAGATGCTATTTCTGTTCGTTTTGATAAAATCAGCAGTCTGTTTGCAGTAATATTCAGAGATTTGATGATCAAACTTTTATTGCAAATCACTGTGGTGAAGTTCTGCATTTCTCACAATTCAAAGATTCAGAACTGACCCCTGTGTTCATGGACTCCTTTAGTGCATATATGGGATTTTAATAATAGTTGGATGATAAAGCATCTCCTTCTACCCCTGCTAGCTGGATTATTCTCAGGATGCACAGCTAAAAATTAAAAATAAAATGAAAGGGTGTAATATGGAGGACATGCATGGACATATAAATGACTCATCAAACTGAATACCAACAGTATATATGTTTTACAAAGAGGATGTGAGAAATCCTGAACTTGAGACTTGTCAAAGTTAAGCTTCATCTTTGAAAGGCCATCTCCGAATATCCAATTCCATATTGAAATTATTTTACATCTTGGACATAAAATATGACCACTGAGCACCCACCTACAGAGTTTTCTTCAAAGGATATAAGAATGAAATTTTCTGCCCATCCCACTCCAAAATATTTCATTCTCTGCTTTGTCCTTTTGCAATGTAGGTAAATTTACCATTAGAAGGCTACCCTTTTGAAATAAGCATTGCCCTTCCCACAAATTCTCTTTGAAAATGTTGAGTCTCCTAAGAGCGGTAATATAGACCATTACTGACATCTTCACCTGAAAAGATTTCTCCACTAGCTGTGCAGAGAGAGAAGGGACAGAAAATAAACCTGAGGGACACAGAGAATACTACTGGTCAGCACAGCATAAATTCAGTGATTAAGTTGATGTTTTCCTCAGAAAAATACTTCTAATAACAAACAAAATTATTTTAAGTTTGACTCCTGTTTAGTTAGACTTTGTTAGACTTAAATCATAAAAGGATTCTGATCAGATAGCCTCTGTGATTTGATTTGAATAATGTTGTACCAAAACACTTGTCTGTCACATTAGAGGAAGTCATTACCATGACCTTCATTATACAACTACATGGTTAACCCCAAATAGCCAGTTGTCTATAGTTAAATTACAATTTTGTTCTAATTTTCCAAATCAACATAGAGCTGACTTGTAAATGTATAGACACTTAGCATAGTACCCCCCTGTGCTTTTGGAAGAACTGAGCATTGCAATGAAGCTGGGTTCATCAAATGTTATCTCCCAAGAATTTGTAATTAGAAAGCAGGGGAGAAAAAGAGATAGAAAGAGACCCCACACATCTGGGATTAAGACATACGATTGGAGAGCGTGAAGTGGTCAGAATTTTCTGCCCTTTGAACCCAAGAAGTATGAGGAAAACGTCAGACTGTTGAGAGAAAAAGCAGAATGCAGTGGGCATGAAGGCTGAGTCTAGGCAGCTTCATGGTTTCTAGTCCTACTTCCATACTAGATCTGACTATATTTCTGACCCCGGTGTCTATAAGACATTTGTGCCTAACTATTAAATTTTCTTCCGCTAGCTTTTTTTTTTTTTAACTTTCAGTCAACTTGAACTGAATCCTATTACTTGTTAAAGTTGAAACTAATACAGTTCTTGGGATGGTTCTGCAAATATACCCTGAAAGAATTTCAAATAAGGCTTCCAACAGGGGCTGCCTTGTTTTAACCAATGGTCAAGATGCATTTGAGAAGAATGCTTTGCACACCACCAAGAAGACTGAGCAGTTGGTCACTCCTTTCAGAGTTAGGGCCCATCATCAATATTCTGAGAGCATGCAAATTGGACAAATCAGTCATGGTTATTAGGGGACATGCATGAGATTGTTTGCATAGCATTGTGTTTAATGTAAAAAAAATAGAAACAAACTAAATGGATACAACCATAAAGGTTAAATAAATTTTGATATAGTCATAAAATATAATATTATATAGCAATGAAAATGAATGATCTATGGTTGTACCCATCATCATTGTTGAATCTCAGAAATATAATGTTGAACCAAAAAAAAAAAAACTTGCAGAAGAATACCAGTTAGATAACCTTTATCATTCATTAATTTAATAAATATTTTTAGTACCTACTACATGCTATGCACTCTTCTGAGTGCTGGAAATACAGCAATGAACAAGATTCCTGTCCTCATATAGCTTAAATTCTAGTGGAGGAGACATATCACAAACAAAATAAATTATATATAGCCAAACTATTTAGCATGACAGTGATAAAGTCTAAAAACATAGAAGGCATAAAAGAAGAAAAGCCTCACTTAAAAGGTGAGCTTTTAGAAAAAAATTGAGTAAACCATGATTTATGGCAAGAGGACAGTAAGTGGAATTGTGGGTGGGAAAGTACTTGTTTAAAAAACACAAAAAGGGCGAGGTGCAGTGTCTCATACCTGTAATCCCAGCACTTTGGTAGGCTAAGGAAGGAGGATTGCTTGAGCCCAGGAGTTCAAGATTAGCCTGGGCAACATGGTAAGACTTTGTCACTACAAATAATTGAAAAATTAACTGGGCATGGGGGCGCACACCTTTAGTCCCAGCTACTCAGAGTGAAACCCCAACTCTAAATAAGTAAATAAATACACCAAATAAACACACACACACACACACACACACACACACACACACACACACACACACACACACACATACACAAACAGTATTACATACTAATTAGAGCAGTGTGGTTCTCAAAGTGTGGTCCATTGAACCCTAGGGATCCCAAACCCTTCCAAAGGGTCCATGAGGTCAAAATTATTTTCTTAATGGAACTAAAAGGTTATTTACCTTTTTTGAATTATGTTGCTATGGTACAAAAATAATGGTTAATAAAACTGCAAGGACCTTAATATGAATCAATGTAGGAACACCAAACTTATACTCTACTGGGAGTTATTATATTCTTTGGCACCATGCATTTTCAGTTAAAAAAAAATCCAGCTTCACTAAAGACAACCATCCTATGCTCTGTTATGTGCAAATGTCTCCTTCAAAAAAATGGGGTTAGGAGAAAGAATGTCTGGCAGTAGGAAATCTATGTTTAGGATGATGGACAATGGAAAAATGGGAGAGATCTTCAAGTAGTTGGTGAACACCTTTGAGACTGAGTTAAGAGCTTAGAGGGAGGAAGTGCCATGTCTCCTTCAGCAAGGTGGTTTTGGAGAAAGGGTGATGAGAAATTTCCCCTGCCTTTCTTATCTCTTTTCTTTCTTTCTTTCTTTTTTTTCCTTTTTCTTTCTTTCTTTCTTTTTCTTTTTCTTTCCTTCTTTCCTTCCTTCCTTCTTTCTTTCTTTCTTTCTCTTTCTCTCTCTCTCTCTCTCTCTCTCTCGTAATA